>NC_140193.1:4442311-4572493 GCF_965226575.1 Pagrus pagrus
GAGACCAGGAAAGATTCACCTGCTCTCAGACAACTTCTGCCCTGAGACCAGGAGGGATTCACCTGCCCTCAGACAACTTCTGCCCTGAGACCAGGAGGGATTCACCTGCCCTCAGACAACTTCTGCCCTGAGACCAGGAGAGATTCACCTGCCCTCAGACAACTTCTGCCCTGAGACCAGGATGGATTCACCTGCCCTCAGACAACTACTGCCCTGAGACCAGGAGGGATTCACCTGCCCTGAGACCAGAGATTCACCTGCCCTCAGACAACTTCTGCCCTGAGACCAGGAGGGATTCACCTGCCCTCAGACAACTTCTGCCCTGACACCAGGAGGGATTCACCTGCCCTCAGACAACTTCTGCCCTGAGACCAGGAGGGATTCACCTGCCCTGAGACCAGAGATTCACCTGCCCTCAGACAGCTTCTGCCCTGAGACCAGGAGAGATTCACCTGCCCTCAGACAACTTCTGCCCTGAGACCAGGAGGGATTCACCTGCCCTGAGACCAGAGATTCACCTGCCCTCAGACAACTTCTGCCCTGAGACCAGGAGGGATTCACCTGCCCTGAGACCAGAGATTCACCTGCCCTCAGACAACTTCTGCTCTGAGACCAGGAGAGATTCACCTGCCCTCAGACAACTTCTGCCCTGAGACCAGGAGAGATTCACCTGCCCTCAGACAACTTCTGCCCTCAGACAACTACTGCCCTGAGACCAGGAGGGATTCACCTGCCCTGAGACCAGAGATTCACCTGCCCTCAGACAACTTCTGCCCTGAGACCAGGAGGGATTCACCTGCCCTCAGACAACTTCTGCCCTGACACCAGGAGGGATTCACCTGCCCTCAGACAACTTCTGCCCTGAGACCAGGAGGGATTCACCTGCCCTGAGACCAGAGATTCACCTGCCCTCAGACAGCTTCTGCCCTGAGACCAGGAGAGATTCACCTGCCCTCAGACAACTTCTGCCCTGAGACCAGGAGGGATTCACCTGCCCTGAGACCAGAGATTCACCTGCCCTCAGACAACTTCTGCCCTGAGACCAGGAGGGATTCACCTGCCCTGAGACCAGAGATTCACCTGCCCTCAGACAACTTCTGCTCTGAGACCAGGAGAGATTCACCTGCCCTCAGACAACTTCTGCCCTGAGACCAGGAGGGATTCACCTGCCCTGAGACCAGAGATTCACCTGCCCTCAGACAACTTCTGCCCCGAGACCAGGATGGATTCACCTGCCCTCAGACAACTTCTGCCCTGAGACCAGGAGGGATTCACCTGCCCTGAGACCAGAGATTCACCTGCCCTCAGACAACTTCTGCCCTGAGACCAGGAGGGATTCACCTGCCCTCAGACAACTTCTGCCCTGACACCAGGAGGGATTCACCTGCCCTCAGACAACTTCTGCCCTGAGACCAGGAGGGATTCACCTGCCCTGAGACCAGAGATTCACCTGCCCTCAGACAGCTTCTGCCCCGAGACCAGGAGAGATTCACCTGCCCTCAGACAACTTCTGCCCTCAGACCAGGAGGGATTCACCTGCCCTGAGACCAGAGATTCACCTGCCCTCAGACAACTTCTGCCCTGAGACCAGGAGGGATTCACCTGCCCTGAGACCAGAGATTCACCTGCCCTCAGACAACTTCTGCCCTGAGACCAGGAGAGATTCACCTGCCCTCAGACAACTTCTGCCCTGAGACCAGGAGAGATTCACCTGCCCTCAGACAACTTCTGCCCTGAGACCAGGAAAGATTCACCTGCCCTCAGACAACTTCTGCCCTGAGACCAGGAGGGATTCACCTGCCCTCAGACAACTTCTGCCCTCAGACAACTTCTGCCCTGAGACTAGGAAGGATTCACCTGCCCTCAGACAACTTCTGCCCTCAGACAACTTCTGCCCTGAGACCAGGAGGGATTCACCTGCCCTCAGACAACTTCTGCCCTCAGACAACTTCTGCCCTGAGACCAGGAGGGATTCACCTGCCCTGTGACCAGAGATTCACCTGCCCTCAGACAACTTCTGCCCTGAGACCAGGAAAGATTCACCTGCTCTCAGACAACTTCTGCCCTGAGACCAGGAGGGATTCACCTGCCCTCAGACAACTTCTGCCCTGAGACCAGGAGGGATTCACCTGCCCTCAGACAACTTCTGCCCTGAGACCAGGAGAGATTCACCTGCCCTCAGACAACTTCTGCCCTGAGACCAGGATGGATTCACCTGCCCTCAGACAACTACTGCCCTGAGACCAGGAGGGATTCACCTGCCCTGAGACCAGAGATTCACCTGCCCTCAGACAACTTCTGCCCTGAGACCAGGAGGGATTCACCTGCCCTCAGACAACTTCTGCCCTGACACCAGGAGGGATTCACCTGCCCTCAGACAACTTCTGCCCTGAGACCAGGAGGGATTCACCTGCCCTGAGACCAGAGATTCACCTGCCCTCAGACAGCTTCTGCCCTGAGACCAGGAGAGATTCACCTGCCCTGAGACAACTTCTGCCCTGAGACCAGGAGGGATTCACCTGCCCTGAGACCAGAGATTCACCTGCCCTCAGACAACTTCTGCCCTGAGACCAGGAGGGATTCACCTGCCCTGAGACCAGAGATTCACCTGCCCTCAGACAACTTCTGCTCTGAGACCAGGAGAGATTCACCTGCCCTCAGACAACTTCTGCCCTGAGACCAGGAGAGATTCACCTGCCCTCAGACAACTTCTGCCCTCAGACAACTTCTGCCCTGAGACCAGGAGGGATTCACCTGCCCTGAGACCAGAGATTCACCTGCCCTCAGACAACTTCTGCCCTGAGACCAGGAAAGATTCACCTGCTCTCAGACAACTTCTGCCCTGAGACCAGGAGGGATTCACCTGCCCTCAGACAACTTCTGCCCTGAGACCAGGAGGGATTCACCTGCCCTCAGACAACATCTGCCCTGAGACCAGGAGAGATTCACCTGCCCTCAGACAACTTCTGCCCTGAGACCAGGAAAGATTCACCTGCCCTCAGACAACTTCTGCCCTGAGACCAGGAGGGATTCACCTGCCCTGAGACCAGAGATTCACCTGCCCTCAGACAACTTCTGCCCTGAGACCAGGAGAGATTCACCTGCCCTCAGACAACTTCTGCCCTGAGACCAGGAGAGATTCACCTGCCCTCAGACAACTTCTGCCCTCAGACAACTACTGCCCTGAGACCAGGAGGGATTCACCTGCCCTGAGACCAGAGATTCACCTGCCCTCAGACAACTTCTGCCCTGAGACCAGGAGGGATTCACCTGCCCTCAGACAACTTCTGCCCTGACACCAGGAGGGATTCACCTGCCCTCAGACAACTTCTGCCCTGAGACCAGGAGGGATTCACCTGCCCTGAGACCAGAGATTCACCTGCCCTCAGACAGCTTCTGCCCTGAGACCAGGAGAGATTCACCTGCCCTCAGACAACTTCTGCCCTGAGACCAGGAGGGATTCACCTGCCCTGAGACCAGAGATTCACCTGCCCTCAGACAACTTCTGCCCTGAGACCAGGAGGGATTCACCTGCCCTGAGACCAGAGATTCACCTGCCCTCAGACAACTTCTGCCCCGAGACCAGGATGGATTCACCTGCCCTCAGACAACTTCTGCCCTGAGACCAGGAGGGATTCACCTGCCCTGAGACCAGAGATTCACCTGCCCTCAGACAACTTCTGCCCTGAGACCAGGAGGGATTCACCTGCCCTCAGACAACTTCTGCCCTGACACCAGGAGGGATTCACCTGCCCTCAGACAACTTCTGCCCTGAGACCAGGAGGGATTCACCTGCCCTGAGACCAGAGATTCACCTGCCCTCAGACAGCTTCTGCCCTGAGACCAGGAGAGATTCACCTGCCCTCAGACAACTTCTGCCCTCAGACCAGGAGGGATTCACCTGCCCTGAGACCAGAGATTCACCTGCCCTCAGACAACTTCTGCCCTGAGACCAGGAGGGATTCACCTGCCCTGAGACCAGAGATTCACCTGCCCTCAGACAACTTCTGCCCTGAGACCAGGAGAGATTCACCTGCCCTCAGACAACTTCTGCCCTGAGACCAGGAGAGATTCACCTGCCCTCAGACAACTTCTGCCCTGAGACCAGGAAAGATTCACCTGCCCTCAGACAACTTCTGCCCTGAGACCAGGAGGGATTCACCTGCCCTCAGACAACTTCTGCCCTCAGACAACTTCTGCCATGAGACCAGGAGGGATTCACCTGCCCTCAGACAACTTCTGCCCTCAGACAACTTCTGCCCTGAGACCAGGAGGGATTCACCTGCCCTGTGACCAGAGATTCACCTGCCCTCAGACAACTTCTGCCCTGAGACCAGGAAAGATTCACCTGCTCTCAGACAACTTCTGCCCTGAGACCAGGAGGGATTCACCTGCCCTCAGACAACTTCTGCCCTGAGACCAGGAGGGATTCACCTGCCCTCAGACAACTTCTGCCCTGAGACCAGGAGAGATTCACCTGCCCTCAGACAACTTCTGCCCTGAGACCAGGATGGATTCACCTGCCCTCAGACAACTACTGCCCTGAGACCAGGAGGGATTCACCTGCCCTGAGACCAGAGATTCACCTGCCCTCAGACAACTTCTGCCCTGAGACCAGGAGGGATTCACCTGCCCTCAGACAACTTCTGCCCTGACACCAGGAGGGATTCACCTGCCCTCAGACAACTTCTGCCCTGAGACCAGGAGGGATTCACCTGCCCTGAGACCAGAGATTCACCTGCCCTCAGACAGCTTCTGCCCTGAGACCAGGAGAGATTCACCTGCCCTCAGACAACTTCTGCCCTGAGACCAGGAGGGATTCACCTGCCCTGAGACCAGAGATTCACCTGCCCTCAGACAACTTCTGCCCTGAGACCAGGAGGGATTCACCTGCCCTGAGACCAGAGATTCACCTGCCCTCAGACAACTTCTGCTCTGAGACCAGGAGAGATTCACCTGCCCTCAGACAACTTCTGCCCTGAGACCAGGAGAGATTCACCTGCCCTCAGACAACTTCTGCCCTCAGACAACTACTGCCCTGAGACCAGGAGGGATTCACCTGCCCTGAGACCAGAGATTCACCTGCCCTCAGACAACTTCTGCCCTGAGACCAGGAGGGATTCACCTGCCCTCAGACAACTTCTGCCCTGACACCAGGAGGGATTCACCTGCCCTGAGACCAGAGATTCACCTGCCCTCAGACAGCTTCTGCCCTGAGACCAGGAGAGATTCACCTGCCCTCAGACAACTTCTGCCCTGAGACCAGGAGGGATTCACCTGCCCTGAGACCAGAGATTCACCTGCCCTCAGACAACTTCTGCCCTGAGACCAGGAGGGATTCACCTGCCCTGAGACCAGAGATTCACCTGCCCTCAGACAACTTCTGCTCTGAGACCAGGAGAGATTCACCTGCCCTCAGACAACTTCTGCCCTGAGACCAGGAGGGATTCACCTGCCCTGAGACCAGAGATTCACCTGCCCTCAGACAACTTCTGCCCCGAGACCAGGATGGATTCACCTGCCCTCAGACAACTTCTGCCCTGAGACCAGGAGGGATTCACCTGCCCTGAGACCAGAGATTCACCTGCCCTCAGACAACTTCTGCCCTGAGACCAGGAGGGATTCACCTGCCCTCAGACAACTTCTGCCCTGACACCAGGAGGGATTCACCTGCCCTCAGACAACTTCTGCCCTGAGACCAGGAGGGATTCACCTGCCCTGAGACCAGAGATTCACCTGCCCTCAGACAGCTTCTGCCCTGAGACCAGGAGAGATTCACCTGCCCTCAGACAACTTCTGCCCTCAGACCAGGAGGGATTCACCTGCCCTGAGACTAGAGATTCACCTGCCCTCAGACAACTTCTGCCCTGAGACCAGGAGGGATTCACCTGCCCTGAGACCAGAGATTCACCTGCCCTCAGACAACTTCTGCCCTGAGACCAGGAGAGATTCACCTGCCCTCAGACAACTTCTGCCCTGAGACCAGGAGAGATTCACCTGCCCTCAGACAACTTCTGCCCTGAGACCAGGAAAGATTCACCTGCCCTCAGACAACTTCTGCCCTGAGACCAGGAGGGATTCACCTGCCCTCAGACAACTTCTGCCCTCAGACAACTTCTGCCCTGAGACTAGGAAGGATTCACCTGCCCTCAGACAACTTCTGCCCTCAGACAACTTCTGCCCTGAGACCAGGAGGGATTCACCTGCCCTCAGACAACTTCTGCCCTCAGACAACTTCTGCCCTGAGACCAGGAGGGATTCACCTGCCCTGTGACCAGAGATTCACCTGCCCTCAGACAACTTCTGCCCTGAGACCAGGAAAGATTCACCTGCTCTCAGACAACTTCTGCCCTGAGACCAGGAGGGATTCACCTGCCCTCAGACAACTTCTGCCCTGAGACCAGGAGGGATTCACCTGCCCTCAGACAACTTCTGCCCTCAGACAACTTCTGCCCTGAGACCAGGAGAGATTCACCTGCCCTCAGACAACTTCTGCCCTGAGACCAGGAGGGATTCACCTGCCCTGAGACCAGAGATTCACCTGCCCTCAGACAACTTCTGCCCTGAGACCAGGAGGGATTCACCTGCCCTGAGACCAGAGATTCACCTGCCCTCAGACAACTTCTGCTCTGAGACCAGGAGAGATTCACCTGCCCTCAGACAACTTCTGCCCTGAGACCAGGAGAGATTCACCTGCCCTCAGACAACTTCTGCCCTCAGACAACTTCTGCCCTGAGACCAGGAGGGATTCACCTGCCCTGAGACCAGAGATTCACCTGCCCTCAGACAACTTCTGCCCTGAGACCAGGAAAGATTCACCTGCTCTCAGACAACTTCTGCCCTGAGACCAGGAGGGATTCACCTGCCCTCAGACAACTTCTGCCCTGAGACCAGGAGGGATTCACCTGCCCTCAGACAACATCTGCCCTGAGACCAGGAGAGATTCACCTGCCCTCAGACAACTTCTGCCCTGAGACCAGGAAAGATTCACCTGCCCTCAGACAACTTCTGCCCTGAGACCAGGAGGGATTCACCTGCCCTGAGACCAGAGATTCACCTGCCCTCAGACAACTTCTGCCCTGAGACCAGGAGAGATTCACCTGCCCTCAGACAACTTCTGCCCTGAGACCAGGAGAGATTCACCTGCCCTCAGACAACTTCTGCCCTCAGACAACTACTGCCCTGAGACCAGGAGGGATTCACCTGCCCTGAGACCAGAGATTCACCTGCCCTCAGACAACTTCTGCCCTGAGACCAGGAGGGATTCACCTGCCCTCAGACAACTTCTGCCCTGACACCAGGAGGGATTCACCTGCCCTCAGACAACTTCTGCCCTGAGACCAGGAGGGATTCACCTGCCCTGAGACCAGAGATTCACCTGCCCTCAGACAGCTTCTGCCCTGAGACCAGGAGAGATTCACCTGCCCTCAGACAACTTCTGCCCTGAGACCAGGAGGGATTCACCTGCCCTGAGACCAGAGATTCACCTGCCCTCAGACAACTTCTGCCCTGAGACCAGGAGGGATTCACCTGCCCTGAGACCAGAGATTCACCTGCCCTCAGACAACTTCTGCTCTGAGACCAGGAGAGATTCACCTGCCCTCAGACAACTTCTGCCCTGAGACCAGGAGGGATTCACCTGCCCTGAGACCAGAGATTCACCTGCCCTCAGACAACTTCTGCCCCGAGACCAGGATGGATTCACCTGCCCTCAGACAACTTCTGCCCTGAGACCAGGAGGGATTCACCTGCCCTGAGACCAGAGATTCACCTGCCCTCAGACAACTTCTGCCCTGAGACCAGGAGGGATTCACCTGCCCTCAGACAACTTCTGCCCTGACACCAGGAGGGATTCACCTGCCCTCAGACAACTTCTGCCCTGAGACCAGGAGGGATTCACCTGCCCTGAGACCAGAGATTCACCTGCCCTCAGACAGCTTCTGCCCTGAGACCAGGAGAGATTCACCTGCCCTCAGACAACTTCTGCCCTCAGACCAGGAGGGATTCACCTGCCCTGAGACCAGAGATTCACCTGCCCTCAGACAACTTCTGCCCTGAGACCAGGAGGGATTCACCTGCCCTGAGACCAGAGATTCACCTGCCCTCAGACAACTTCTGCCCTGAGACCAGGAGAGATTCACCTGCCCTCAGACAACTTCTGCCCTGAGACCAGGAGAGATTCACCTGCCCTCAGACAACTTCTGCCCTGAGACCAGGAAAGATTCACCTGCCCTCAGACAACTTCTGCCCTGAGACCAGGAGGGATTCACCTGCCCTCAGACAACTTCTGCCCTCAGACAACTTCTGCCCTGAGACTAGGAAGGATTCACCTGCCCTCAGACAACTTCTGCCCTCAGACAACTTCTGCCCTGAGACCAGGAGGGATTCACCTGCCCTCAGACAACTTCTGCCCTCAGACAACTTCTGCCCTGAGACCAGGAGGGATTCACCTGCCCTGTGACCAGAGATTCACCTGCCCTCAGACAACTTCTGCCCTGAGACCAGGAAAGATTCACCTGCTCTCAGACAACTTCTGCCCTGAGACCAGGAGGGATTCACCTGCCCTCAGACAACTTCTGCCCTGAGACCAGGAGGGATTCACCTGCCCTCAGACAACTTCTGCCCTGAGACCAGGAGAGATTCACCTGCCCTCAGACAACTTCTGCCCTGAGACCAGGATGGATTCACCTGCCCTCAGACAACTACTGCCCTGAGACCAGGAGGGATTCACCTGCCCTGAGACCAGAGATTCACCTGCCCTCAGACAACTTCTGCCCTGAGACCAGGAGGGATTCACCTGCCCTCAGACAACTTCTGCCCTGACACCAGGAGGGATTCACCTGCCCTCAGACAACTTCTGCCCTGAGACCAGGAGGGATTCACCTGCCCTGAGACCAGAGATTCACCTGCCCTCAGACAGCTTCTGCCCTGAGACCAGGAGAGATTCACCTGCCCTCAGACAACTTCTGCCCTGAGACCAGGAGGGATTCACCTGCCCTGAGACCAGAGATTCACCTGCCCTCAGACAACTTCTGCCCTGAGACCAGGAGGGATTCACCTGCCCTGAGACCAGAGATTCACCTGCCCTCAGACAACTTCTGCTCTGAGACCAGGAGAGATTCACCTGCCCTCAGACAACTTCTGCCCTGAGACCAGGAGAGATTCACCTGCCCTCAGACAACTTCTGCCCTCAGACAACTACTGCCCTGAGACCAGGAGGGATTCACCTGCCCTGAGACCAGAGATTCACCTGCCCTCAGACAACTTCTGCCCTGAGACCAGGAGGGATTCACCTGCCCTCAGACAACTTCTGCCCTGACACCAGGAGGGATTCACCTGCCCTCAGACAACTTCTGCCCTGAGACCAGGAGGGATTCACCTGCCCTGAGACCAGAGATTCACCTGCCCTCAGACAGCTTCTGCCCTGAGACCAGGAGAGATTCACCTGCCCTCAGACAACTTCTGCCCTGAGACCAGGAGGGATTCACCTGCCCTGAGACCAGAGATTCACCTGCCCTCAGACAACTTCTGCCCTGAGACCAGGAGGGATTCACCTGCCCTGAGACCAGAGATTCACCTGCCCTCAGACAACTTCTGCTCTGAGACCAGGAGAGATTCACCTGCCCTCAGACAACTTCTGCCCTGAGACCAGGAGGGATTCACCTGCCCTGAGACCAGAGATTCACCTGCCCTCAGACAACTTCTGCCCCGAGACCAGGATGGATTCACCTGCCCTCAGACAACTTCTGCCCTGAGACCAGGAGGGATTCACCTGCCCTGAGACCAGAGATTCACCTGCCCTCAGACAACTTCTGCCCTGAGACCAGGAGGGATTCACCTGCCCTCAGACAACTTCTGCCCTGACACCAGGAGGGATTCACCTGCCCTCAGACAACTTCTGCCCTGAGACCAGGAGGGATTCACCTGCCCTGAGACCAGAGATTCACCTGCCCTCAGACAGCTTCTGCCCCGAGACCAGGAGAGATTCACCTGCCCTCAGACAACTTCTGCCCTCAGACCAGGAGGGATTCACCTGCCCTGAGACCAGAGATTCACCTGCCCTCAGACAACTTCTGCCCTGAGACCAGGAGGGATTCACCTGCCCTGAGACCAGAGATTCACCTGCCCTCAGACAACTTCTGCCCTGAGACCAGGAGAGATTCACCTGCCCTCAGACAACTTCTGCCCTGAGACCAGGAGAGATTCACCTGCCCTCAGACAACTTCTGCCCTGAGACCAGGAAAGATTCACCTGCCCTCAGACAACTTCTGCCCTGAGACCAGGAGGGATTCACCTGCCCTCAGACAACTTCTGCCCTCAGACAACTTCTGCCCTGAGACTAGGAAGGATTCACCTGCCCTCAGACAACTTCTGCCCTCAGACAACTTCTGCCCTGAGACCAGGAGGGATTCACCTGCCCTCAGACAACTTCTGCCCTCAGACAACTTCTGCCCTGAGACCAGGAGGGATTCACCTGCCCTGTGACCAGAGATTCACCTGCCCTCAGACAACTTCTGCCCTGAGACCAGGAAAGATTCACCTGCTCTCAGACAACTTCTGCCCTGAGACCAGGAGGGATTCACCTGCCCTCAGACAACTTCTGCCCTGAGACCAGGAGGGATTCACCTGCCCTCAGACAACTTCTGCCCTGAGACCAGGAGAGATTCACCTGCCCTCAGACAACTTCTGCCCTGAGACCAGGATGGATTCACCTGCCCTCAGACAACTACTGCCCTGAGACCAGGAGGGATTCACCTGCCCTGAGACCAGAGATTCACCTGCCCTCAGACAACTTCTGCCCTGAGACCAGGAGGGATTCACCTGCCCTCAGACAACTTCTGCCCTGACACCAGGAGGGATTCACCTGCCCTCAGACAACTTCTGCCCTGAGACCAGGAGGGATTCACCTGCCCTGAGACCAGAGATTCACCTGCCCTCAGACAGCTTCTGCCCTGAGACCAGGAGAGATTCACCTGCCCTCAGACAACTTCTGCCCTGAGACCAGGAGGGATTCACCTGCCCTGAGACCAGAGATTCACCTGCCCTCAGACAACTTCTGCCCTGAGACCAGGAGGGATTCACCTGCCCTGAGACCAGAGATTCACCTGCCCTCAGACAACTTCTGCTCTGAGACCAGGAGAGATTCACCTGCCCTCAGACAACTTCTGCCCTGAGACCAGGAGAGATTCACCTGCCCTCAGACAACTTCTGCCCTCAGACAACTACTGCCCTGAGACCAGGAGGGATTCACCTGCCCTGAGACCAGAGATTCACCTGCCCTCAGACAACTTCTGCCCTGAGACCAGGAGGGATTCACCTGCCCTCAGACAACTTCTGCCCTGACACCAGGAGGGATTCACCTGCCCTCAGACAACTTCTGCCCTGAGACCAGGAGGGATTCACCTGCCCTGAGACCAGAGATTCACCTGCCCTCAGACAGCTTCTGCCCTGAGACCAGGAGAGATTCACCTGCCCTCAGACAACTTCTGCCCTGAGACCAGGAGGGATTCACCTGCCCTGAGACCAGAGATTCACCTGCCCTCAGACAACTTCTGCCCTGAGACCAGGAGGGATTCACCTGCCCTGAGACCAGAGATTCACCTGCCCTCAGACAACTTCTGCTCTGAGACCAGGAGAGATTCACCTGCCCTCAGACAACTTCTGCCCTGAGACCAGGAGGGATTCACCTGCCCTGAGACCAGAGATTCACCTGCCCTCAGACAACTTCTGCCCCGAGACCAGGATGGATTCACCTGCCCTCAGACAACTTCTGCCCTGAGACCAGGAGGGATTCACCTGCCCTGAGACCAGAGATTCACCTGCCCTCAGACAACTTCTGCCCTGAGACCAGGAGGGATTCACCTGCCCTCAGACAACTTCTGCCCTGACACCAGGAGGGATTCACCTGCCCTCAGACAACTTCTGCCCTGAGACCAGGAGGGATTCACCTGCCCTGAGACCAGAGATTCACCTGCCCTCAGACAGCTTCTGCCCCGAGACCAGGAGAGATTCACCTGCCCTCAGACAACTTCTGCCCTCAGACCAGGAGGGATTCACCTGCCCTGAGACCAGAGATTCACCTGCCCTCAGACAACTTCTGCCCTGAGACCAGGAGGGATTCACCTGCCCTGAGACCAGAGATTCACCTGCCCTCAGACAACTTCTGCCCTGAGACCAGGAGAGATTCACCTGCCCTCAGACAACTTCTGCCCTGAGACCAGGAGAGATTCACCTGCCCTCAGACAACTTCTGCCCTGAGACCAGGAAAGATTCACCTGCCCTCAGACAACTTCTGCCCTGAGACCAGGAGGGATTCACCTGCCCTCAGACAACTTCTGCCCTCAGACAACTTCTGCCCTGAGACTAGGAAGGATTCACCTGCCCTCAGACAACTTCTGCCCTCAGACAACTTCTGCCCTGAGACCAGGAGGGATTCACCTGCCCTCAGACAACTTCTGCCCTCAGACAACTTCTGCCCTGAGACCAGGAGGGATTCACCTGCCCTGTGACCAGAGATTCACCTGCCCTCAGACAACTTCTGCCCTGAGACCAGGAAAGATTCACCTGCTCTCAGACAACTTCTGCCCTGAGACCAGGAGGGATTCACCTGCCCTCAGACAACTTCTGCCCTGAGACCAGGAGGGATTCACCTGCCCTCAGACAACTTCTGCCCTGAGACCAGGAGAGATTCACCTGCCCTCAGACAACTTCTGCCCTGAGACCAGGATGGATTCACCTGCCCTCAGACAACTACTGCCCTGAGACCAGGAGGGATTCACCTGCCCTGAGACCAGAGATTCACCTGCCCTCAGACAACTTCTGCCCTGAGACCAGGAGGGATTCACCTGCCCTCAGACAACTTCTGCCCTGACACCAGGAGGGATTCACCTGCCCTCAGACAACTTCTGCCCTGAGACCAGGAGGGATTCACCTGCCCTGAGACCAGAGATTCACCTGCCCTCAGACAGCTTCTGCCCTGAGACCAGGAGAGATTCACCTGCCCTGAGACAACTTCTGCCCTGAGACCAGGAGGGATTCACCTGCCCTGAGACCAGAGATTCACCTGCCCTCAGACAACTTCTGCCCTGAGACCAGGAGGGATTCACCTGCCCTGAGACCAGAGATTCACCTGCCCTCAGACAACTTCTGCTCTGAGACCAGGAGAGATTCACCTGCCCTCAGACAACTTCTGCCCTGAGACCAGGAGAGATTCACCTGCCCTCAGACAACTTCTGCCCTCAGACAACTTCTGCCCTGAGACCAGGAGGGATTCACCTGCCCTGAGACCAGAGATTCACCTGCCCTCAGACAACTTCTGCCCTGAGACCAGGAAAGATTCACCTGCTCTCAGACAACTTCTGCCCTGAGACCAGGAGGGATTCACCTGCCCTCAGACAACTTCTGCCCTGAGACCAGGAGGGATTCACCTGCCCTCAGACAACATCTGCCCTGAGACCAGGAGAGATTCACCTGCCCTCAGACAACTTCTGCCCTGAGACCAGGAAAGATTCACCTGCCCTCAGACAACTTCTGCCCTGAGACCAGGAGGGATTCACCTGCCCTGAGACCAGAGATTCACCTGCCCTCAGACAACTTCTGCCCTGAGACCAGGAGAGATTCACCTGCCCTCAGACAACTTCTGCCCTGAGACCAGGAGAGATTCACCTGCCCTCAGACAACTTCTGCCCTCAGACAACTACTGCCCTGAGACCAGGAGGGATTCACCTGCCCTGAGACCAGAGATTCACCTGCCCTCAGACAACTTCTGCCCTGAGACCAGGAGGGATTCACCTGCCCTCAGACAACTTCTGCCCTGACACCAGGAGGGATTCACCTGCCCTCAGACAACTTCTGCCCTGAGACCAGGAGGGATTCACCTGCCCTGAGACCAGAGATTCACCTGCCCTCAGACAGCTTCTGCCCTGAGACCAGGAGAGATTCACCTGCCCTCAGACAACTTCTGCCCTGAGACCAGGAGGGATTCACCTGCCCTGAGACCAGAGATTCACCTGCCCTCAGACAACTTCTGCCCTGAGACCAGGAGGGATTCACCTGCCCTGAGACCAGAGATTCACCTGCCCTCAGACAACTTCTGCCCCGAGACCAGGATGGATTCACCTGCCCTCAGACAACTTCTGCCCTGAGACCAGGAGGGATTCACCTGCCCTGAGACCAGAGATTCACCTGCCCTCAGACAACTTCTGCCCTGAGACCAGGAGGGATTCACCTGCCCTCAGACAACTTCTGCCCTGACACCAGGAGGGATTCACCTGCCCTCAGACAACTTCTGCCCTGAGACCAGGAGGGATTCACCTGCCCTGAGACCAGAGATTCACCTGCCCTCAGACAGCTTCTGCCCTGAGACCAGGAGAGATTCACCTGCCCTCAGACAACTTCTGCCCTCAGACCAGGAGGGATTCACCTGCCCTGAGACCAGAGATTCACCTGCCCTCAGACAACTTCTGCCCTGAGACCAGGAGGGATTCACCTGCCCTGAGACCAGAGATTCACCTGCCCTCAGACAACTTCTGCCCTGAGACCAGGAGAGATTCACCTGCCCTCAGACAACTTCTGCCCTGAGACCAGGAGAGATTCACCTGCCCTCAGACAACTTCTGCCCTGAGACCAGGAAAGATTCACCTGCCCTCAGACAACTTCTGCCCTGAGACCAGGAGGGATTCACCTGCCCTCAGACAACTTCTGCCCTCAGACAACTTCTGCCATGAGACCAGGAGGGATTCACCTGCCCTCAGACAACTTCTGCCCTCAGACAACTTCTGCCCTGAGACCAGGAGGGATTCACCTGCCCTGTGACCAGAGATTCACCTGCCCTCAGACAACTTCTGCCCTGAGACCAGGAAAGATTCACCTGCTCTCAGACAACTTCTGCCCTGAGACCAGGAGGGATTCACCTGCCCTCAGACAACTTCTGCCCTGAGACCAGGAGGGATTCACCTGCCCTCAGACAACTTCTGCCCTGAGACCAGGAGAGATTCACCTGCCCTCAGACAACTTCTGCCCTGAGACCAGGATGGATTCACCTGCCCTCAGACAACTACTGCCCTGAGACCAGGAGGGATTCACCTGCCCTGAGACCAGAGATTCACCTGCCCTCAGACAACTTCTGCCCTGAGACCAGGAGGGATTCACCTGCCCTCAGACAACTTCTGCCCTGACACCAGGAGGGATTCACCTGCCCTCAGACAACTTCTGCCCTGAGACCAGGAGGGATTCACCTGCCCTGAGACCAGAGATTCACCTGCCCTCAGACAGCTTCTGCCCTGAGACCAGGAGAGATTCACCTGCCCTCAGACAACTTCTGCCCTGAGACCAGGAGGGATTCACCTGCCCTGAGACCAGAGATTCACCTGCCCTCAGACAACTTCTGCCCTGAGACCAGGAGGGATTCACCTGCCCTGAGACCAGAGATTCACCTGCCCTCAGACAACTTCTGCTCTGAGACCAGGAGAGATTCACCTGCCCTCAGACAACTTCTGCCCTGAGACCAGGAGAGATTCACCTGCCCTCAGACAACTTCTGCCCTCAGACAACTACTGCCCTGAGACCAGGAGGGATTCACCTGCCCTGAGACCAGAGATTCACCTGCCCTCAGACAACTTCTGCCCTGAGACCAGGAGGGATTCACCTGCCCTCAGACAACTTCTGCCCTGACACCAGGAGGGATTCACCTGCCCTGAGACCAGAGATTCACCTGCCCTCAGACAGCTTCTGCCCTGAGACCAGGAGAGATTCACCTGCCCTCAGACAACTTCTGCCCTGAGACCAGGAGGGATTCACCTGCCCTGAGACCAGAGATTCACCTGCCCTCAGACAACTTCTGCCCTGAGACCAGGAGGGATTCACCTGCCCTGAGACCAGAGATTCACCTGCCCTCAGACAACTTCTGCTCTGAGACCAGGAGAGATTCACCTGCCCTCAGACAACTTCTGCCCTGAGACCAGGAGGGATTCACCTGCCCTGAGACCAGAGATTCACCTGCCCTCAGACAACTTCTGCCCCGAGACCAGGATGGATTCACCTGCCCTCAGACAACTTCTGCCCTGAGACCAGGAGGGATTCACCTGCCCTGAGACCAGAGATTCACCTGCCCTCAGACAACTTCTGCCCTGAGACCAGGAGGGATTCACCTGCCCTCAGACAACTTCTGCCCTGACACCAGGAGGGATTCACCTGCCCTCAGACAACTTCTGCCCTGAGACCAGGAGGGATTCACCTGCCCTGAGACCAGAGATTCACCTGCCCTCAGACAGCTTCTGCCCTGAGACCAGGAGAGATTCACCTGCCCTCAGACAACTTCTGCCCTCAGACCAGGAGGGATTCACCTGCCCTGAGACTAGAGATTCACCTGCCCTCAGACAACTTCTGCCCTGAGACCAGGAGGGATTCACCTGCCCTGAGACCAGAGATTCACCTGCCCTCAGACAACTTCTGCCCTGAGACCAGGAGAGATTCACCTGCCCTCAGACAACTTCTGCCCTGAGACCAGGAGAGATTCACCTGCCCTCAGACAACTTCTGCCCTGAGACCAGGAAAGATTCACCTGCCCTCAGACAACTTCTGCCCTGAGACCAGGAGGGATTCACCTGCCCTCAGACAACTTCTGCCCTCAGACAACTTCTGCCCTGAGACTAGGAAGGATTCACCTGCCCTCAGACAACTTCTGCCCTCAGACAACTTCTGCCCTGAGACCAGGAGGGATTCACCTGCCCTCAGACAACTTCTGCCCTCAGACAACTTCTGCCCTGAGACCAGGAGGGATTCACCTGCCCTGTGACCAGAGATTCACCTGCCCTCAGACAACTTCTGCCCTGAGACCAGGAAAGATTCACCTGCTCTCAGACAACTTCTGCCCTGAGACCAGGAGGGATTCACCTGCCCTCAGACAACTTCTGCCCTGAGACCAGGAGGGATTCACCTGCCCTCAGACAACTTCTGCCCTCAGACAACTTCTGCCCTGAGACCAGGAGAGATTCACCTGCCCTCAGACAACTTCTGCCCTGAGACCAGGAGGGATTCACCTGCCCTGAGACCAGAGATTCACCTGCCCTCAGACAACTTCTGCCCTGAGACCAGGAGGGATTCACCTGCCCTGAGACCAGAGATTCACCTGCCCTCAGACAACTTCTGCTCTGAGACCAGGAGAGATTCACCTGCCCTCAGACAACTTCTGCCCTGAGACCAGGAGAGATTCACCTGCCCTCAGACAACTTCTGCCCTCAGACAACTTCTGCCCTGAGACCAGGAGGGATTCACCTGCCCTGAGACCAGAGATTCACCTGCCCTCAGACAACTTCTGCCCTGAGACCAGGAAAGATTCACCTGCTCTCAGACAACTTCTGCCCTGAGACCAGGAGGGATTCACCTGCCCTCAGACAACTTCTGCCCTGAGACCAGGAGGGATTCACCTGCCCTCAGACAACATCTGCCCTGAGACCAGGAGAGATTCACCTGCCCTCAGACAACTTCTGCCCTGAGACCAGGAAAGATTCACCTGCCCTCAGACAACTTCTGCCCTGAGACCAGGAGGGATTCACCTGCCCTGAGACCAGAGATTCACCTGCCCTCAGACAACTTCTGCCCTGAGACCAGGAGAGATTCACCTGCCCTCAGACAACTTCTGCCCTGAGACCAGGAGAGATTCACCTGCCCTCAGACAACTTCTGCCCTCAGACAACTACTGCCCTGAGACCAGGAGGGATTCACCTGCCCTGAGACCAGAGATTCACCTGCCCTCAGACAACTTCTGCCCTGAGACCAGGAGGGATTCACCTGCCCTCAGACAACTTCTGCCCTGACACCAGGAGGGATTCACCTGCCCTCAGACAACTTCTGCCCTCAGACAACTACTGCCCTGAGACCAGGAGGGATTCACCTGCCCTGAGACCAGAGATTCACCTGCCCTCAGACAACTTCTGCCCTGAGACCAGGAGGGATTCACCTGCCCTCAGACAACTTCTGCCCTGACACCAGGAGGGATTCACCTGCCCTCAGACAACTTCTGCCCTGAGACCAGGAGGGATTCACCTGCCCTGAGACCAGAGATTCACCTGCCCTCAGACAGCTTCTGCCCTGAGACCAGGAGAGATTCACCTGCCCTCAGACAACTTCTGCCCTGAGACCAGGAGGGATTCACCTGCCCTGAGACCAGAGATTCACCTGCCCTCAGACAACTTCTGCCCTGAGACCAGGAGGGATTCACCTGCCCTGAGACCAGAGATTCACCTGCCCTCAGACAACTTCTGCTCTGAGACCAGGAGAGATTCACCTGCCCTCAGACAACTTCTGCCCTGAGACCAGGAGGGATTCACCTGCCCTGAGACCAGAGATTCACCTGCCCTCAGACAACTTCTGCCCCGAGACCAGGATGGATTCACCTGCCCTCAGACAACTTCTGCCCTGAGACCAGGAGGGATTCACCTGCCCTGAGACCAGAGATTCACCTGCCCTCAGACAACTTCTGCCCTGAGACCAGGAGGGATTCACCTGCCCTCAGACAACTTCTGCCCTGACACCAGGAGGGATTCACCTGCCCTCAGACAACTTCTGCCCTGAGACCAGGAGGGATTCACCTGCCCTGAGACCAGAGATTCACCTGCCCTCAGACAGCTTCTGCCCTGAGACCAGGAGAGATTCACCTGCCCTCAGACAACTTCTGCCCTCAGACCAGGAGGGATTCACCTGCCCTGAGACCAGAGATTCACCTGCCCTCAGACAACTTCTGCCCTGAGACCAGGAGGGATTCACCTGCCCTGAGACCAGAGATTCACCTGCCCTCAGACAACTTCTGCCCTGAGACCAGGAGAGATTCACCTGCCCTCAGACAACTTCTGCCCTGAGACCAGGAGAGATTCACCTGCCCTCAGACAACTTCTGCCCTGAGACCAGGAAAGATTCACCTGCCCTCAGACAACTTCTGCCCTGAGACCAGGAGGGATTCACCTGCCCTCAGACAACTTCTGCCCTCAGACAACTTCTGCCCTGAGACTAGGAAGGATTCACCTGCCCTCAGACAACTTCTGCCCTCAGACAACTTCTGCCCTGAGACCAGGAGGGATTCACCTGCCCTCAGACAACTTCTGCCCTCAGACAACTTCTGCCCTGAGACCAGGAGGGATTCACCTGCCCTGTGACCAGAGATTCACCTGCCCTCAGACAACTTCTGCCCTGAGACCAGGAAAGATTCACCTGCTCTCAGACAACTTCTGCCCTGAGACCAGGAGGGATTCACCTGCCCTCAGACAACTTCTGCCCTGAGACCAGGAGGGATTCACCTGCCCTCAGACAACTTCTGCCCTGAGACCAGGAGAGATTCACCTGCCCTCAGACAACTTCTGCCCTGAGACCAGGATGGATTCACCTGCCCTCAGACAACTACTGCCCTGAGACCAGGAGGGATTCACCTGCCCTGAGACCAGAGATTCACCTGCCCTCAGACAACTTCTGCCCTGAGACCAGGAGGGATTCACCTGCCCTCAGACAACTTCTGCCCTGACACCAGGAGGGATTCACCTGCCCTCAGACAACTTCTGCCCTGAGACCAGGAGGGATTCACCTGCCCTGAGACCAGAGATTCACCTGCCCTCAGACAGCTTCTGCCCTGAGACCAGGAGAGATTCACCTGCCCTCAGACAACTTCTGCCCTGAGACCAGGAGGGATTCACCTGCCCTGAGACCAGAGATTCACCTGCCCTCAGACAACTTCTGCCCTGAGACCAGGAGGGATTCACCTGCCCTGAGACCAGAGATTCACCTGCCCTCAGACAACTTCTGCTCTGAGACCAGGAGAGATTCACCTGCCCTCAGACAACTTCTGCCCTGAGACCAGGAGAGATTCACCTGCCCTCAGACAACTTCTGCCCTCAGACAACTACTGCCCTGAGACCAGGAGGGATTCACCTGCCCTGAGACCAGAGATTCACCTGCCCTCAGACAACTTCTGCCCTGAGACCAGGAGGGATTCACCTGCCCTCAGACAACTTCTGCCCTGACACCAGGAGGGATTCACCTGCCCTCAGACAACTTCTGCCCTGAGACCAGGAGGGATTCACCTGCCCTGAGACCAGAGATTCACCTGCCCTCAGACAGCTTCTGCCCTGAGACCAGGAGAGATTCACCTGCCCTCAGACAACTTCTGCCCTGAGACCAGGAGGGATTCACCTGCCCTGAGACCAGAGATTCACCTGCCCTCAGACAACTTCTGCCCTGAGACCAGGAGGGATTCACCTGCCCTGAGACCAGAGATTCACCTGCCCTCAGACAACTTCTGCTCTGAGACCAGGAGAGATTCACCTGCCCTCAGACAACTTCTGCCCTGAGACCAGGAGGGATTCACCTGCCCTGAGACCAGAGATTCACCTGCCCTCAGACAACTTCTGCCCCGAGACCAGGATGGATTCACCTGCCCTCAGACAACTTCTGCCCTGAGACCAGGAGGGATTCACCTGCCCTGAGACCAGAGATTCACCTGCCCTCAGACAACTTCTGCCCTGAGACCAGGAGGGATTCACCTGCCCTCAGACAACTTCTGCCCTGACACCAGGAGGGATTCACCTGCCCTCAGACAACTTCTGCCCTGAGACCAGGAGGGATTCACCTGCCCTGAGACCAGAGATTCACCTGCCCTCAGACAGCTTCTGCCCCGAGACCAGGAGAGATTCACCTGCCCTCAGACAACTTCTGCCCTCAGACCAGGAGGGATTCACCTGCCCTGAGACCAGAGATTCACCTGCCCTCAGACAACTTCTGCCCTGAGACCAGGAGGGATTCACCTGCCCTGAGACCAGAGATTCACCTGCCCTCAGACAACTTCTGCCCTGAGACCAGGAGAGATTCACCTGCCCTCAGACAACTTCTGCCCTGAGACCAGGAGAGATTCACCTGCCCTCAGACAACTTCTGCCCTGAGACCAGGAAAGATTCACCTGCCCTCAGACAACTTCTGCCCTGAGACCAGGAGGGATTCACCTGCCCTCAGACAACTTCTGCCCTCAGACAACTTCTGCCCTGAGACTAGGAAGGATTCACCTGCCCTCAGACAACTTCTGCCCTCAGACAACTTCTGCCCTGAGACCAGGAGGGATTCACCTGCCCTCAGACAACTTCTGCCCTCAGACAACTTCTGCCCTGAGACCAGGAGGGATTCACCTGCCCTGTGACCAGAGATTCACCTGCCCTCAGACAACTTCTGCCCTGAGACCAGGAAAGATTCACCTGCTCTCAGACAACTTCTGCCCTGAGACCAGGAGGGATTCACCTGCCCTCAGACAACTTCTGCCCTGAGACCAGGAGGGATTCACCTGCCCTCAGACAACTTCTGCCCTGAGACCAGGAGAGATTCACCTGCCCTCAGACAACTTCTGCCCTGAGACCAGGATGGATTCACCTGCCCTCAGACAACTACTGCCCTGAGACCAGGAGGGATTCACCTGCCCTGAGACCAGAGATTCACCTGCCCTCAGACAACTTCTGCCCTGAGACCAGGAGGGATTCACCTGCCCTGAGACCAGAGATTCACCTGCCCTCAGACAACTTCTGCCCTGAGACCAGGAGAGATTCACCTGCCCTCAGACAACTTCTGCCCTGAGACCAGGAGAGATTCACCTGCCCTCAGACAACTTCTGCCCTCAGACAACTACTGCCCTGAGACCAGGAGGGATTCACCTGCCCTGAGACCAGAGATTCACCTGCCCTCAGACAACTTCTGCCCTGAGACCAGGAGGGATTCACCTGCCCTCAGACAACTTCTGCCCTGACACCAGGAGGGATTCACCTGCCCTCAGACAACTTCTGCCCTGAGACCAGGAGGGATTCACCTGCCCTGAGACCAGAGATTCACCTGCCCTCAGACAGCTTCTGCCCTGAGACCAGGAGAGATTCACCTGCCCTCAGACAACTTCTGCCCTGAGACCAGGAGGGATTCACCTGCCCTGAGACCAGAGATTCACCTGCCCTCAGACAACTTCTGCCCTGAGACCAGGAGGGATTCACCTGCCCTGAGACCAGAGATTCACCTGCCCTCAGACAACTTCTGCTCTGAGACCAGGAGAGATTCACCTGCCCTCAGACAACTTCTGCCCTGAGACCAGGAGGGATTCACCTGCCCTGAGACCAGAGATTCACCTGCCCTCAGACAACTTCTGCCCCGAGACCAGGATGGATTCACCTGCCCTCAGACAACTTCTGCCCTGAGACCAGGAGGGATTCACCTGCCCTGAGACCAGAGATTCACCTGCCCTCAGACAACTTCTGCCCTGAGACCAGGAGGGATTCACCTGCCCTCAGACAACTTCTGCCCTGACACCAGGAGGGATTCACCTGCCCTCAGACAACTTCTGCCCTGAGACCAGGAGGGATTCACCTGCCCTGAGACCAGAGATTCACCTGCCCTCAGACAGCTTCTGCCCTGAGACCAGGAGAGATTCACCTGCCCTCAGACAACTTCTGCCCTCAGACCAGGAGGGATTCACCTGCCCTGAGACCAGAGATTCACCTGCCCTCAGACAACTTCTGCCCTGAGACCAGGAGGGATTCACCTGCCCTGAGACCAGAGATTCACCTGCCCTCAGACAACTTCTGCCCTGAGACCAGGAGAGATTCACCTGCCCTCAGACAACTTCTGCCCTGAGACCAGGAGAGATTCACCTGCCCTCAGACAACTTCTGCCCTGAGACCAGGAAAGATTCACCTGCCCTCAGACAACTTCTGCCCTGAGACCAGGAGGGATTCACCTGCCCTCAGACAACTTCTGCCCTCAGACAACTTCTGCCCTGAGACTAGGAAGGATTCACCTGCCCTCAGACAACTTCTGCCCTCAGACAACTTCTGCCCTGAGACCAGGAGGGATTCACCTGCCCTCAGACAACTTCTGCCCTCAGACAACTTCTGCCCTGAGACCAGGAGGGATTCACCTGCCCTGTGACCAGAGATTCACCTGCCCTCAGACAACTTCTGCCCTGAGACCAGGAAAGATTCACCTGCTCTCAGACAACTTCTGCCCTGAGACCAGGAGGGATTCACCTGCCCTCAGACAACTTCTGCCCTGAGACCAGGAGGGATTCACCTGCCCTCAGACAACTTCTGCCCTGAGACCAGGAGAGATTCACCTGCCCTCAGACAACTTCTGCCCTGAGACCAGGATGGATTCACCTGCCCTCAGACAACTACTGCCCTGAGACCAGGAGGGATTCACCTGCCCTGAGACCAGAGATTCACCTGCCCTCAGACAACTTCTGCCCTGAGACCAGGAGGGATTCACCTGCCCTCAGACAACTTCTGCCCTGACACCAGGAGGGATTCACCTGCCCTCAGACAACTTCTGCCCTGAGACCAGGAGGGATTCACCTGCCCTGAGACCAGAGATTCACCTGCCCTCAGACAGCTTCTGCCCTGAGACCAGGAGAGATTCACCTGCCCTCAGACAACTTCTGCCCTGAGACCAGGAGGGATTCACCTGCCCTGAGACCAGAGATTCACCTGCCCTCAGACAACTTCTGCCCTGAGACCAGGAGGGATTCACCTGCCCTGAGACCAGAGATTCACCTGCCCTCAGACAACTTCTGCTCTGAGACCAGGAGAGATTCACCTGCCCTCAGACAACTTCTGCCCTGAGACCAGGAGAGATTCACCTGCCCTCAGACAACTTCTGCCCTCAGACAACTACTGCCCTGAGACCAGGAGGGATTCACCTGCCCTGAGACCAGAGATTCACCTGCCCTCAGACAACTTCTGCCCTGAGACCAGGAGGGATTCACCTGCCCTCAGACAACTTCTGCCCTGACACCAGGAGGGATTCACCTGCCCTCAGACAACTTCTGCCCTGAGACCAGGAGGGATTCACCTGCCCTGAGACCAGAGATTCACCTGCCCTCAGACAGCTTCTGCCCTGAGACCAGGAGAGATTCACCTGCCCTCAGACAACTTCTGCCCTGAGACCAGGAGGGATTCACCTGCCCTGAGACCAGAGATTCACCTGCCCTCAGACAACTTCTGCCCTGAGACCAGGAGGGATTCACCTGCCCTGAGACCAGAGATTCACCTGCCCTCAGACAACTTCTGCTCTGAGACCAGGAGAGATTCACCTGCCCTCAGACAACTTCTGCCCTGAGACCAGGAGGGATTCACCTGCCCTGAGACCAGAGATTCACCTGCCCTCAGACAACTTCTGCCCCGAGACCAGGATGGATTCACCTGCCCTCAGACAACTTCTGCCCTGAGACCAGGAGGGATTCACCTGCCCTGAGACCAGAGATTCACCTGCCCTCAGACAACTTCTGCCCTGAGACCAGGAGGGATTCACCTGCCCTCAGACAACTTCTGCCCTGACACCAGGAGGGATTCACCTGCCCTCAGACAACTTCTGCCCTGAGACCAGGAGGGATTCACCTGCCCTGAGACCAGAGATTCACCTGCCCTCAGACAGCTTCTGCCCCGAGACCAGGAGAGATTCACCTGCCCTCAGACAACTTCTGCCCTCAGACCAGGAGGGATTCACCTGCCCTGAGACCAGAGATTCACCTGCCCTCAGACAACTTCTGCCCTGAGACCAGGAGGGATTCACCTGCCCTGAGACCAGAGATTCACCTGCCCTCAGACAACTTCTGCCCTGAGACCAGGAGAGATTCACCTGCCCTCAGACAACTTCTGCCCTGAGACCAGGAGAGATTCACCTGCCCTCAGACAACTTCTGCCCTGAGACCAGGAAAGATTCACCTGCCCTCAGACAACTTCTGCCCTGAGACCAGGAGGGATTCACCTGCCCTCAGACAACTTCTGCCCTCAGACAACTTCTGCCCTGAGACTAGGAAGGATTCACCTGCCCTCAGACAACTTCTGCCCTCAGACAACTTCTGCCCTGAGACCAGGAGGGATTCACCTGCCCTCAGACAACTTCTGCCCTCAGACAACTTCTGCCCTGAGACCAGGAGGGATTCACCTGCCCTGTGACCAGAGATTCACCTGCCCTCAGACAACTTCTGCCCTGAGACCAGGAAAGATTCACCTGCTCTCAGACAACTTCTGCCCTGAGACCAGGAGGGATTCACCTGCCCTCAGACAACTTCTGCCCTGAGACCAGGAGGGATTCACCTGCCCTCAGACAACTTCTGCCCTGAGACCAGGAGAGATTCACCTGCCCTCAGACAACTTCTGCCCTGAGACCAGGATGGATTCACCTGCCCTCAGACAACTTCTGCCCTGAGACCAGGAGGGATTCACCTGCCCTCAGACAACTTCTGCCCTGACACCAGGAGGGATTCACCTGCCCTCAGACAACTTCTGCCCTGAGACCAGGAGGGATTCACCTGCCCTGAGACCAGAGATTCACCTGCCCTCAGACAGCTTCTGCCCTGAGACCAGGAGAGATTCACCTGCCCTCAGACAACTTCTGCCCTGAGACCAGGAGGGATTCACCTGCCCTGAGACCAGAGATTCACCTGCCCTCAGACAACTTCTGCCCTGAGACCAGGAGGGATTCACCTGCCCTGAGACCAGAGATTCACCTGCCCTCAGACAACTTCTGCTCTGAGACCAGGAGAGATTCACCTGCCCTCAGACAACTTCTGCCCTGAGACCAGGAGAGATTCACCTGCCCTCAGACAACTTCTGCCCTCAGACAACTACTGCCCTGAGACCAGGAGGGATTCACCTGCCCTGAGACCAGAGATTCACCTGCCTTCAGACAACTTCTGCCCTGAGACCAGGAGGGATTCACCTGCCCTCAGACAACTTCTGCCCTGACACCAGGAGGGATTCACCTGCCCTCAGACAACTTCTGCCCTGAGACCAGGAGGGATTCACCTGCCCTGAGACCAGAGATTCACCTGCCCTCAGACAGCTTCTGCCCTGAGACCAGGAGAGATTCACCTGCCCTCAGACAACTTCTGCCCTGAGACCAGGAGGGATTCACCTGCCCTGAGACCAGAGATTCACCTGCCCTCAGACAACTTCTGCCCTGAGACCAGGAGGGATTCACCTGCCCTGAGACCAGAGATTCACCTGCCCTCAGACAACTTCTGCTCTGAGACCAGGAGAGATTCACCTGCCCTCAGACAACTTCTGCCCTGAGACCAGGAGGGATTCACCTGCCCTGAGACCAGAGATTCACCTGCCCTCAGACAACTTCTGCCCCGAGACCAGGATGGATTCACCTGCCCTCAGACAACTTCTGCCCTGAGACCAGGAGGGATTCACCTGCCCTGAGACCAGAGATTCACCTGCCCTCAGACAACTTCTGCCCTGAGACCAGGAGGGATTCACCTGCCCTCAGACAACTTCTGCCCTGACACCAGGAGGGATTCACCTGCCCTCAGACAACTTCTGCCCTGAGACCAGGAGGGATTCACCTGCCCTGAGACCAGAGATTCACCTGCCCTCAGACAGCTTCTGCCCCGAGACCAGGAGAGATTCACCTGCCCTCAGACAACTTCTGCCCTCAGACCAGGAGGGATTCACCTGCCCTGAGACCAGAGATTCACCTGCCCTCAGACAACTTCTGCCCTGAGACCAGGAGGGATTCACCTGCCCTGAGACCAGAGATTCACCTGCCCTCAGACAACTTCTGCCCTGAGACCAGGAGAGATTCACCTGCCCTCAGACAACTTCTGCCCTGAGACCAGGAAAGATTCACCTGCCCTCAGACAACTTCTGCCCTGAGACCAGGAGGGATTCACCTGCCCTCAGACAACTTCTGCCCTCAGACAACTTCTGCCCTGAGACTAGGAAGGATTCACCTGCCCTCAGACAACTTCTGCCCTCAGACAACTTCTGCCCTGAGACCAGGAGGGATTCACCTGCCCTCAGACAACTTCTGCCCTCAGACAACTTCTGCCCTGAGACCAGGAGGGATTCACCTGCCCTGTGACCAGAGATTCACCTGCCCTCAGACAACTTCTGCCCTGAGACCAGGAAAGATTCACCTGCTCTCAGACAACTTCTGCCCTGAGACCAGGAGGGATTCACCTGCCCTCAGACAACTTCTGCCCTGAGACCAGGAGGGATTCACCTGCCCTCAGACAACTTCTGCCCTGAGACCAGGAGAGATTCACCTGCCCTCAGACAACTTCTGCCCTGAGACCAGGATGGATTCACCTGCCCTCAGACAACTACTGCCCTGAGACCAGGAGGGATTCACCTGCCCTGAGACCAGAGATTCACCTGCCCTCAGACAACTTCTGCCCTGAGACCAGGAGGGATTCACCTGCCCTCAGACAACTTCTGCCCTGACACCAGGAGGGATTCACCTGCCCTCAGACAACTTCTGCCCTGAGACCAGGAGGGATTCACCTGCCCTGAGACCAGAGATTCACCTGCCCTCAGACAGCTTCTGCCCTGAGACCAGGAGAGATTCACCTGCCCTCAGACAACTTCTGCCCTGAGACCAGGAGGGATTCACCTGCCCTGAGACCAGAGATTCACCTGCCCTCAGACAACTTCTGCCCTGAGACCAGGAGGGATTCACCTGCCCTGAGACCAGAGATTCACCTGCCCTCAGACAACTTCTGCTCTGAGACCAGGAGAGATTCACCTGCCCTCAGACAACTTCTGCCCTGAGACCAGGAGAGATTCACCTGCCCTCAGACAACTTCTGCCCTCAGACAACTACTGCCCTGAGACCAGGAGGGATTCACCTGCCCTGAGACCAGAGATTCACCTGCCCTCAGACAACTTCTGCCCTGAGACCAGGAGGGATTCACCTGCCCTCAGACAACTTCTGCCCTGACACCAGGAGGGATTCACCTGCCCTCAGACAACTTCTGCCCTGAGACCAGGAGGGATTCACCTGCCCTGAGACCAGAGATTCACCTGCCCTCAGACAGCTTCTGCCCTGAGACCAGGAGAGATTCACCTGCCCTCAGACAACTTCTGCCCTGAGACCAGGAGGGATTCACCTGCCCTGAGACCAGAGATTCACCTGCCCTCAGACAACTTCTGCCCTGAGACCAGGAGGGATTCACCTGCCCTGAGACCAGAGATTCACCTGCCCTCAGACAACTTCTGCTCTGAGACCAGGAGAGATTCACCTGCCCTCAGACAACTTCTGCCCTGAGACCAGGAGAGATTCACCTGCCCTCAGACAACTTCTGCCCTCAGACAACTTCTGCCCTGAGACCAGGAGGGATTCACCTGCCCTGAGACCAGAGATTCACCTGCCCTCAGACAACTTCTGCCCTGAGACCAGGAAAGATTCACCTGCTCTCAGACAACTTCTGCCCTGAGACCAGGAGGGATTCACCTGCCCTCAGACAACTTCTGCCCTGAGACCAGGAGGGATTCACCTGCCCTCAGACAACTTCTGCCCTGAGACCAGGAGAGATTCACCTGCCCTCAGACAACTTCTGCCCTGAGACCAGGATGGATTCACCTGCCCTCAGACAACTACTGCCCTGAGACCAGGAGGGATTCACCTGCCCTGAGACCAGAGATTCACCTGCCCTCAGACAACTTCTGCCCTGAGACCAGGAGGGATTCACCTGCCCTCAGACAACTTCTGCCCTGACACCAGGAGGGATTCACCTGCCCTCAGACAACTTCTGCCCTGAGACCAGGAGGGATTCACCTGCCCTGAGACCAGAGATTCACCTGCCCTCAGACAGCTTCTGCCCTGAGACCAGGAGAGATTCACCTGCCCTCAGACAACTTCTGCCCTGAGACCAGGAGGGATTCACCTGCCCTGAGACCAGAGATTCACCTGCCCTCAGACAACTTCTGCCCTGAGACCAGGAGGGATTCACCTGCCCTGAGACCAGAGATTCACCTGCCCTCAGACAACTTCTGCTCTGAGACCAGGAGAGATTCACCTGCCCTCAGACAACTTCTGCCCTGAGACCAGGAGAGATTCACCTGCCCTCAGACAACTTCTGCCCTGAGACCAGGAGGGATTCACCTGCCCTCAGACAACTTCTGCCCTCAGACAACTTCTGCCCTCAGACAACTTCTGCCCTGAGACCAGGAGAGATTCACCTGCCCTCAGACAACTTCTGCCCTGAGACCAGGAGGGATTCACCTGCCCTGAGACCAGAGATTCACCTGCCCTCAGACAACTTCTGCCCTGAGACCAGGAAAGATTCACCTGCTCTCAGACAACTTCTGCCCTGAGACCAGGAGGGATTCACCTGCCCTCAGACAACTTCTGCCCTGAGACCAGGAGGGATTCACCTGCCCTCAGACAACTTCTGCCCTGAGACCAGGAGAGATTCACCTGCCCTCAGACAACTTCTGCCCTGAGACCAGGATGGATTCACCTGCCCTCAGACAACTACTGCCCTGAGACCAGGAGGGATTCACCTGCCCTGAGACCAGAGATTCACCTGCCCTCAGACAACTTCTGCCCTGAGACCAGGAGGGATTCACCTGCCCTCAGACAACTTCTGCCCTGACACCAGGAGGGATTCACCTGCCCTCAGACAACTTCTGCCCTGAGACCAGGAGGGATTCACCTGCCCTGAGACCAGAGATTCACCTGCCCTCAGACAGCTTCTGCCCTGAGACCAGGAGAGATTCACCTGCCCTCAGACAACTTCTGCCCTGAGACCAGGAGGGATTCACCTGCCCTGAGACCAGAGATTCACCTGCCCTCAGACAACTTCTGCTCTGAGACCAGGAGAGATTCACCTGCCCTCAGACAACTTCTGCCCTGAGACCAGGAGAGATTCACCTGCCCTCAGACAACTTCTGCCCTGAGACCAGGAGGGATTCACCTGCCCTCAGACAACTTCTGCCCTCAGACAACTTCTGCCCTGAGACCAGGAGAGATTCACCTGCCCTCAGACAACTTCTGCCCTGAGACCAGGAGGGATTCACCTGCCCTGAGACCAGAGATTCACCTGCCCTCAGACAACTTCTGCCCTGAGACCAGGAGGGATTCACCTGCCCTGAGACCAGAGATTCACCTGCCCTCAGACAACTTCTGCTCTGAGACCAGGAGAGATTCACCTGCCCTCAGACAACTTCTGCCCTGAGACCAGGAGAGATTCACCTGCCCTCAGACAACTTCTGCCCTCAGACAACTTCTGCCCTGAGACCAGGAGGGATTCACCTGCCCTGAGACCAGAGATTCACCTGCCCTCAGACAACTTCTGCCCTGAGACCAGGAAAGATTCACCTGCTCTCAGACAACTTCTGCCCTGAGACCAGGAGGGATTCACCTGCCCTCAGACAACTTCTGCCCTGAGACCAGGAGGGATTCACCTGCCCTCAGACAACATCTGCCCTGAGACCAGGAGAGATTCACCTGCCCTCAGACAACTTCTGCCCTGAGACCAGGAAAGATTCACCTGCCCTCAGACAACTTCTGCCCTGAGACCAGGAGGGATTCACCTGCCCTGAGACCAGAGATTCACCTGCCCTCAGACAACTTCTGCCCTGAGACCAGGAGAGATTCACCTGCCCTCAGACAACTTCTGCCCTGAGACCAGGAGAGATTCACCTGCCCTCAGACAACTTCTGCCCTGAGACCAGGAAAGATTCACCAGCCCTCAGACAACTTCTGCCCTGAGACCAGGAGGGATTCACCTGCCCTCAGACAACTTCTGCCCTCAGACAACTTCTGCCCTGAGACTAGGAAGGATTCACCTGCCCTCAGACAACTTCTGCCCTCAGACAACTTCTGCCCTGAGACCAGGAGGGATTCACCTGCCCTCAGACAACTTCTGCCCTCAGACAACTTCTGCCCTGAGACCAGGAGGGATTCACCTGCCCTGAGACCAGAGATTCACCTGCCCTCAGACAACTTCTGCCCTGAGACCAGGAAAGATTCACCTGCTCTCAGACAACTTCTGCCCTGAGACCAGGAGGGATTCACCTGCCCTCAGACAACTTCTGCCCTGAGACCAGGAGGGATTCACCTGCCCTCAGACAACTTCTGCCCTGAGACCAGGAGAGATTCACCTGCCCTCAGACAACTTCTGCCCTGAGACCAGGATGGATTCACCTGCCCTCAGACAACTACTGCCCTGAGACCAGGAGGGATTCACCTGCCCTGAGACCAGAGATTCACCTGCCCTCAGACAACTTCTGCCCTGAGACCAGGAGGGATTCACCTGCCCTCAGACAACTTCTGCCCTGACACCAGGAGGGATTCACCTGCCCTCAGACAACTTCTGCCCTGAGACCAGGAGGGATTCACCTGCCCTGAGACCAGAGATTCACCTGCCCTCAGACAGCTTCTGCCCTGAGACCAGGAGAGATTCACCTGCCCTCAGACAACTTCTGCCCTGAGACCAGGAGGGATTCACCTGCCCTGAGACCAGAGATTCACCTGCCCTCAGACAACTTCTGCTCTGAGACCAGGAGAGATTCACCTGCCCTCAGACAACTTCTGCCCTGAGACCAGGAGAGATTCACCTGCCCTCAGACAACTTCTGCCCTCAGACAACTACTGCCCTGAGACCAGGAGGGATTCACCTGCCCTGAGACCAGAGATTCACCTGCCCTCAGACAACTTCTGCCCTGAGACCAGGAGGGATTCACCTGCCCTCAGACAACTTCTGCCCTGACACCAGGAGGGATTCACCTGCCCTCAGACAACTTCTGCCCTGAGACCAGGAGGGATTCACCTGCCCTGAGACCAGAGATTCACCTGCCCTCAGACAGCTTCTGCCCTGAGACCAGGAGAGATTCACCTGCCCTCAGACAACTTCTGCCCTGAGACCAGGAGGGATTCACCTGCCCTGAGACCAGAGATTCACCTGCCCTCAGACAACTTCTGCCCTGAGACCAGGAGGGATTCACCTGCCCTGAGACCAGAGATTCACCTGCCCTCAGACAACTTCTGCTCTGAGACCAGGAGAGATTCACCTGCCCTCAGACAACTTCTGCCCTGAGACCAGGAGAGATTCACCTGCCCTCAGACAACTTCTGCCCTCAGACAACTTCTGCCCTGAGACCAGGAGGGATTCACCTGCCCTGAGACCAGAGATTCACCTGCCCTCAGACAACTTCTGCCCTGAGACCAGGAAAGATTCACCTGCTCTCAGACAACTTCTGCCCTGAGACCAGGAGGGATTCACCTGCCCTCAGACAACTTCTGCCCTGAGACCAGGAGGGATTCACCTGCCCTCAGACAACTTCTGCCCTGAGACCAGGAGAGATTCACCTGCCCTCAGACAACTTCTGCCCTGAGACCAGGATGGATTCACCTGCCCTCAGACAACTACTGCCCTGAGACCAGGAGGGATTCACCTGCCCTGAGACCAGAGATTCACCTGCCCTCAGACAACTTCTGCCCTGAGACCAGGAGGGATTCACCTGCCCTCAGACAACTTCTGCCCTGACACCAGGAGGGATTCTGCCCTCAGACAACTTCTGCCCTGAGACCAGGAGGGATTCACCTGCCCTGAGACCAGAGATTCACCTGCCCTCAGACAGCTTCTGCCCTGAGACCAGGAGAGATTCACCTGCCCTCAGACAACTTCTGCCCTGAGACCAGGAGGGATTCACCTGCCCTGAGACCAGAGATTCACCTGCCCTCAGACAACTTCTGCCCTGAGACCAGGAGGGATTCACCTGCCCTGAGACCAGAGATTCACCTGCCCTCAGACAACTTCTGCTCTGAGACCAGGAGAGATTCACCTGCCCTCAGACAACTTCTGCCCTGAGACCAGGAGAGATTCACCTGCCCTCAGACAACTTCTGCCCTGAGACCAGGAGGGATTCACCTGCCCTCAGACAACTTCTGCCCTCAGACAACTTCTGCCCTGAGACCAGGAGAGATTCACCTGCCCTCAGACAACTTCTGCCCTGAGACCAGGAGGGATTCACCTGCCCTGAGACCAGAGATTCACCTGCCCTCAGACAACTTCTGCCCTGAGACCAGGAGGGATTCACCTGCCCTGAGACCAGAGATTCACCTGCCCTCAGACAACTTCTGCTCTGAGACCAGGAGAGATTCACCTGCCCTCAGACAACTTCTGCCCTGAGACCAGGAGAGATTCACCTGCCCTCAGACAACTTCTGCCCTCAGACAACTTCTGCCCTGAGACCAGGAGGGATTCACCTGCCCTGAGACCAGAGATTCACCTGCCCTCAGACAACTTCTGCCCTGAGACCAGGAAAGATTCACCTGCTCTCAGACAACTTCTGCCCTGAGACCAGGAGGGATTCACTTGCCCTCAGACAACTTCTGCCCTGAGACCAGGAGGGATTCACCTGCCCTCAGACAACATCTGCCCTGAGACCAGGAGAGATTCACCTGCCCTCAGACAACTTCTGCCCTGAGACCAGGAAAGATTCACCTGCCCTCAGACAACTTCTGCCCTGAGACCAGGAGGGATTCACCTGCCCTGAGACCAGAGATTCACCTGCCCTCAGACAACTTCTGCCCTGAGACCAGGAGAGATTCACCTGCCCTCAGACAACTTCTGCCCTGAGACCAGGAGAGATTCACCTGCCCTCAGACAACTTCTGCCCTCAGACAACTACTGCCCTGAGACCAGGAGGGATTCACCTGCCCTGAGACCAGAGATTCACCTGCCCTCAGACAACTTCTGCCCTGAGACCAGGAGGGATTCACCTGCCCTCAGACAACTTCTGCCCTGACACCAGGAGGGATTCACCTGCCCTCAGACAACTTCTGCCCTGAGACCAGGAGGGATTCACCTGCCCTGAGACCAGAGATTCACCTGCCCTCAGACAGCTTCTGCCCTGAGACCAGGAGAGATTCACCTGCCCTCAGACAACTTCTGCCCTGAGACCAGGAGGGATTCACCTGCCCTGAGACCAGAGATTCACCTGCCCTCAGACAACTTCTGCCCTGAGACCAGGAGGGATTCACCTGCCCTGAGACCAGAGATTCACCTGCCCTCAGACAACTTCTGCCCCGAGACCAGGATGGATTCACCTGCCCTCAGACAACTTCTGCCCTGAGACCAGGAGGGATTCACCTGCCCTGAGACCAGAGATTCACCTGCCCTCAGACAACTTCTGCCCTGAGACCAGGAGGGATTCACCTGCCCTCAGACAACTTCTGCCCTGACACCAGGAGGGATTCACCTGCCCTCAGACAACTTCTGCCCTCAGACAACTTCTGCCCTGAGACTAGGAAGGATTCACCTGCCCTCAGACAACTTCTGCCCTCAGACAACTTCTGCCATGAGACCAGGAGGGATTCACCTGCCCTCAGACAACTTCTGCCCTCAGACAACTTCTGCCCTGAGACCAGGAGGGATTCACCTGCCCTGTGACCAGAGATTCACCTGCCCTCAGACAACTTCTGCCCTGAGACCAGGAAAGATTCACCTGCTCTCAGACAACTTCTGCCCTGAGACCAGGAGGGATTCACCTGCCCTCAGACAACTTCTGCCCTGAGACCAGGAGGGATTCACCTGCCCTCAGACAACTTCTGCCCTGAGACCAGGAGAGATTCACCTGCCCTCAGACAACTTCTGCCCTGAGACCAGGATGGATTCACCTGCCCTCAGACAACTACTGCCCTGAGACCAGGAGGGATTCACCTGCCCTGAGACCAGAGATTCACCTGCCCTCAGACAACTTCTGCCCTGAGACCAGGAGGGATTCACCTGCCCTCAGACAACTTCTGCCCTGACACCAGGAGGGATTCACCTGCCCTCAGACAACTTCTGCCCTGAGACCAGGAGGGATTCACCTGCCCTGAGACCAGAGATTCACCTGCCCTCAGACAGCTTCTGCCCTGAGACCAGGAGAGATTCACCTGCCCTCAGACAACTTCTGCCCTGAGACCAGGAGGGATTCACCTGCCCTGAGACCAGAGATTCACCTGCCCTCAGACAACTTCTGCCCTGAGACCAGGAGGGATTCACCTGCCCTGAGACCAGAGATTCACCTGCCCTCAGACAACTTCTGCTCTGAGACCAGGAGAGATTCACCTGCCCTCAGACAACTTCTGCCCTGAGACCAGGAGAGATTCACCTGCCCTCAGACAACTTCTGCCCTCAGACAACTACTGCCCTGAGACCAGGAGGGATTCACCTGCCCTGAGACCAGAGATTCACCTGCCCTCAGACAACTTCTGCCCTGAGACCAGGAGGGATTCACCTGCCCTCAGACAACTTCTGCCCTGACACCAGGAGGGATTCACCTGCCCTGAGACCAGAGATTCACCTGCCCTCAGACAGCTTCTGCCCTGAGACCAGGAGAGATTCACCTGCCCTCAGACAACTTCTGCCCTGAGACCAGGAGGGATTCACCTGCCCTGAGACCAGAGATTCACCTGCCCTCAGACAACTTCTGCCCTGAGACCAGGAGGGATTCACCTGCCCTGAGACCAGAGATTCACCTGCCCTCAGACAACTTCTGCTCTGAGACCAGGAGAGATTCACCTGCCCTCAGACAACTTCTGCCCTGAGACCAGGAGGGATTCACCTGCCCTGAGACCAGAGATTCACCTGCCCTCAGACAACTTCTGCCCCGAGACCAGGATGGATTCACCTGCCCTCAGACAACTTCTGCCCTGAGACCAGGAGGGATTCACCTGCCCTGAGACCAGAGATTCACCTGCCCTCAGACAACTTCTGCCCTGAGACCAGGAGGGATTCACCTGCCCTCAGACAACTTCTGCCCTGACACCAGGAGGGATTCACCTGCCCTCAGACAACTTCTGCCCTGAGACCAGGAGGGATTCACCTGCCCTGAGACCAGAGATTCACCTGCCCTCAGACAGCTTCTGCCCTGAGACCAGGAGAGATTCACCTGCCCTCAGACAACTTCTGCCCTCAGACCAGGAGGGATTCACCTGCCCTGAGACCAGAGATTCACCTGCCCTCAGACAACTTCTGCCCTGAGACCAGGAGGGATTCACCTGCCCTGAGACCAGAGATTCACCTGCCCTCAGACAACTTCTGCCCTGAGACCAGGAGAGATTCACCTGCCCTCAGACAACTTCTGCCCTGAGACCAGGAGAGATTCACCTGCCCTCAGACAACTTCTGCCCTGAGACCAGGAAAGATTCACCTGCCCTCAGACAACTTCTGCCCTGAGACCAGGAGGGATTCACCTGCCCTCAGACAACTTCTGCCCTCAGACAACTTCTGCCCTGAGACTAGGAAGGATTCACCTGCCCTCAGACAACTTCTGCCCTCAGACAACTTCTGCCCTGAGACCAGGAGGGATTCACCTGCCCTCAGACAACTTCTGCCCTCAGACAACTTCTGCCCTGAGACCAGGAGGGATTCACCTGCCCTGTGACCAGAGATTCACCTGCCCTCAGACAACTTCTGCCCTGAGACCAGGAAAGATTCACCTGCTCTCAGACAACTTCTGCCCTGAGACCAGGAGGGATTCACCTGCCCTCAGACAACTTCTGCCCTGAGACCAGGAGGGATTCACCTGCCCTCAGACAACTTCTGCCCTCAGACAACTTCTGCCCTGAGACCAGGAGAGATTCACCTGCCCTCAGACAACTTCTGCCCTGAGACCAGGAGGGATTCACCTGCCCTGAGACCAGAGATTCACCTGCCCTCAGACAACTTCTGCCCTGAGACCAGGAGGGATTCACCTGCCCTGAGACCAGAGATTCACCTGCCCTCAGACAACTTCTGCTCTGAGACCAGGAGAGATTCACCTGCCCTCAGACAACTTCTGCCCTGAGACCAGGAGAGATTCACCTGCCCTCAGACAACTTCTGCCCTCAGACAACTTCTGCCCTGAGACCAGGAGGGATTCACCTGCCCTGAGACCAGAGATTCACCTGCCCTCAGACAACTTCTGCCCTGAGACCAGGAAAGATTCACCTGCTCTCAGACAACTTCTGCCCTGAGACCAGGAGGGATTCACCTGCCCTCAGACAACTTCTGCCCTGAGACCAGGAGGGATTCACCTGCCCTCAGACAACATCTGCCCTGAGACCAGGAGAGATTCACCTGCCCTCAGACAACTTCTGCCCTGAGACCAGGAAAGATTCACCTGCCCTCAGACAACTTCTGCCCTGAGACCAGGAGGGATTCACCTGCCCTGAGACCAGAGATTCACCTGCCCTCAGACAACTTCTGCCCTGAGACCAGGAGAGATTCACCTGCCCTCAGACAACTTCTGCCCTGAGACCAGGAGAGATTCACCTGCCCTCAGACAACTTCTGCCCTCAGACAACTACTGCCCTGAGACCAGGAGGGATTCACCTGCCCTGAGACCAGAGATTCACCTGCCCTCAGACAACTTCTGCCCTGAGACCAGGAGGGATTCACCTGCCCTCAGACAACTTCTGCCCTGACACCAGGAGGGATTCACCTGCCCTCAGACAACTTCTGCCCTGAGACCAGGAGGGATTCACCTGCCCTGAGACCAGAGATTCACCTGCCCTCAGACAGCTTCTGCCCTGAGACCAGGAGAGATTCACCTGCCCTCAGACAACTTCTGCCCTGAGACCAGGAGGGATTCACCTGCCCTGAGACCAGAGATTCACCTGCCCTCAGACAACTTCTGCCCTGAGACCAGGAGGGATTCACCTGCCCTGAGACCAGAGATTCACCTGCCCTCAGACAACTTCTGCTCTGAGACCAGGAGAGATTCACCTGCCCTCAGACAACTTCTGCCCTGAGACCAGGAGGGATTCACCTGCCCTGAGACCAGAGATTCACCTGCCCTCAGACAACTTCTGCCCCGAGACCAGGATGGATTCACCTGCCCTCAGACAACTTCTGCCCTGAGACCAGGAGGGATTCACCTGCCCTGAGACCAGAGATTCACCTGCCCTCAGACAACTTCTGCCCTGAGACCAGGAGGGATTCACCTGCCCTCAGACAACTTCTGCCCTGACACCAGGAGGGATTCACCTGCCCTCAGACAACTTCTGCCCTGAGACCAGGAGGGATTCACCTGCCCTGAGACCAGAGATTCACCTGCCCTCAGACAGCTTCTGCCCTGAGACCAGGAGAGATTCACCTGCCCTCAGACAACTTCTGCCCTCAGACCAGGAGGGATTCACCTGCCCTGAGACCAGAGATTCACCTGCCCTCAGACAACTTCTGCCCTGAGACCAGGAGGGATTCACCTGCCCTGAGACCAGAGATTCACCTGCCCTCAGACAACTTCTGCCCTGAGACCAGGAGAGATTCACCTGCCCTCAGACAACTTCTGCCCTGAGACCAGGAGAGATTCACCTGCCCTCAGACAACTTCTGCCCTGAGACCAGGAAAGATTCACCTGCCCTCAGACAACTTCTGCCCTGAGACCAGGAGGGATTCACCTGCCCTCAGACAACTTCTGCCCTCAGACAACTTCTGCCCTGAGACTAGGAAGGATTCACCTGCCCTCAGACAACTTCTGCCCTCAGACAACTTCTGCCCTGAGACCAGGAGGGATTCACCTGCCCTCAGACAACTTCTGCCCTCAGACAACTTCTGCCCTGAGACCAGGAGGGATTCACCTGCCCTGTGACCAGAGATTCACCTGCCCTCAGACAACTTCTGCCCTGAGACCAGGAAAGATTCACCTGCTCTCAGACAACTTCTGCCCTGAGACCAGGAGGGATTCACCTGCCCTCAGACAACTTCTGCCCTGAGACCAGGAGGGATTCACCTGCCCTCAGACAACTTCTGCCCTGAGACCAGGAGAGATTCACCTGCCCTCAGACAACTTCTGCCCTGAGACCAGGATGGATTCACCTGCCCTCAGACAACTACTGCCCTGAGACCAGGAGGGATTCACCTGCCCTGAGACCAGAGATTCACCTGCCCTCAGACAACTTCTGCCCTGAGACCAGGAGGGATTCACCTGCCCTCAGACAACTTCTGCCCTGACACCAGGAGGGATTCACCTGCCCTCAGACAACTTCTGCCCTGAGACCAGGAGGGATTCACCTGCCCTGAGACCAGAGATTCACCTGCCCTCAGACAGCTTCTGCCCTGAGACCAGGAGAGATTCACCTGCCCTCAGACAACTTCTGCCCTGAGACCAGGAGGGATTCACCTGCCCTGAGACCAGAGATTCACCTGCCCTCAGACAACTTCTGCCCTGAGACCAGGAGGGATTCACCTGCCCTGAGACCAGAGATTCACCTGCCCTCAGACAACTTCTGCTCTGAGACCAGGAGAGATTCACCTGCCCTCAGACAACTTCTGCCCTGAGACCAGGAGAGATTCACCTGCCCTCAGACAACTTCTGCCCTCAGACAACTACTGCCCTGAGACCAGGAGGGATTCACCTGCCCTGAGACCAGAGATTCACCTGCCCTCAGACAACTTCTGCCCTGAGACCAGGAGGGATTCACCTGCCCTCAGACAACTTCTGCCCTGACACCAGGAGGGATTCACCTGCCCTCAGACAACTTCTGCCCTGAGACCAGGAGGGATTCACCTGCCCTGAGACCAGAGATTCACCTGCCCTCAGACAGCTTCTGCCCTGAGACCAGGAGAGATTCACCTGCCCTCAGACAACTTCTGCCCTGAGACCAGGAGGGATTCACCTGCCCTGAGACCAGAGATTCACCTGCCCTCAGACAACTTCTGCCCTGAGACCAGGAGGGATTCACCTGCCCTGAGACCAGAGATTCACCTGCCCTCAGACAACTTCTGCTCTGAGACCAGGAGAGATTCACCTGCCCTCAGACAACTTCTGCCCTGAGACCAGGAGGGATTCACCTGCCCTGAGACCAGAGATTCACCTGCCCTCAGACAACTTCTGCCCCGAGACCAGGATGGATTCACCTGCCCTCAGACAACTTCTGCCCTGAGACCAGGAGGGATTCACCTGCCCTGAGACCAGAGATTCACCTGCCCTCAGACAACTTCTGCCCTGAGACCAGGAGGGATTCACCTGCCCTCAGACAACTTCTGCCCTGACACCAGGAGGGATTCACCTGCCCTCAGACAACTTCTGCCCTGAGACCAGGAGGGATTCACCTGCCCTGAGACCAGAGATTCACCTGCCCTCAGACAGCTTCTGCCCCGAGACCAGGAGAGATTCACCTGCCCTCAGACAACTTCTGCCCTCAGACCAGGAGGGATTCACCTGCCCTGAGACCAGAGATTCACCTGCCCTCAGACAACTTCTGCCCTGAGACCAGGAGGGATTCACCTGCCCTGAGACCAGAGATTCACCTGCCCTCAGACAACTTCTGCCCTGAGACCAGGAGAGATTCACCTGCCCTCAGACAACTTCTGCCCTGAGACCAGGAGAGATTCACCTGCCCTCAGACAACTTCTGCCCTGAGACCAGGAAAGATTCACCTGCCCTCAGACAACTTCTGCCCTGAGACCAGGAGGGATTCACCTGCCCTGAGACCAGAGATTCACCTGCCCTCAGACAACTTCTGCTCTGAGACCAGGAGAGATTCACCTGCCCTCAGACAACTTCTGCCCTGAGACCAGGAGAGATTCACCTGCCCTCAGACAACTTCTGCCCTCAGACAACTACTGCCCTGAGACCAGGAGGGATTCACCTGCCCTGAGACCAGAGATTCACCTGCCCTCAGACAACTTCTGCCCTGAGACCAGGAGGGATTCACCTGCCCTCAGACAACTTCTGCCCTGACACCAGGAGGGATTCACCTGCCCTGAGACCAGAGATTCACCTGCCCTCAGACAGCTTCTGCCCTGAGACCAGGAGAGATTCACCTGCCCTCAGACAACTTCTGCCCTGAGACCAGGAGGGATTCACCTGCCCTGAGACCAGAGATTCACCTGCCCTCAGACAACTTCTGCCCTGAGACCAGGAGGGATTCACCTGCCCTGAGACCAGAGATTCACCTGCCCTCAGACAACTTCTGCTCTGAGACCAGGAGAGATTCACCTGCCCTCAGACAACTTCTGCCCTGAGACCAGGAGGGATTCACCTGCCCTGAGACCAGAGATTCACCTGCCCTCAGACAACTTCTGCCCCGAGACCAGGATGGATTCACCTGCCCTCAGACAACTTCTGCCCTGAGACCAGGAGGGATTCACCTGCCCTGAGACCAGAGATTCACCTGCCCTCAGACAACTTCTGCCCTGAGACCAGGAGGGATTCACCTGCCCTCAGACAACTTCTGCCCTGACACCAGGAGGGATTCACCTGCCCTCAGACAACTTCTGCCCTGAGACCAGGAGGGATTCACCTGCCCTGAGACCAGAGATTCACCTGCCCTCAGACAGCTTCTGCCCTGAGACCAGGAGAGATTCACCTGCCCTCAGACAACTTCTGCCCTCAGACCAGGAGGGATTCACCTGCCCTGAGACCAGAGATTCACCTGCCCTCAGACAACTTCTGCCCTGAGACCAGGAGGGATTCACCTGCCCTGAGACCAGAGATTCACCTGCCCTCAGACAACTTCTGCCCTGAGACCAGGAGAGATTCACCTGCCCTCAGACAACTTCTGCCCTGAGACCAGGAGAGATTCACCTGCCCTCAGACAACTTCTGCCCTGAGACCAGGAAAGATTCACCTGCCCTCAGACAACTTCTGCCCTGAGACCAGGAGGGATTCACCTGCCCTCAGACAACTTCTGCCCTCAGACAACTTCTGCCCTGAGACTAGGAAGGATTCACCTGCCCTCAGACAACTTCTGCCCTCAGACAACTTCTGCCCTGAGACCAGGAGGGATTCACCTGCCCTCAGACAACTTCTGCCCTCAGACAACTTCTGCCCTGAGACCAGGAGGGATTCACCTGCCCTGTGACCAGAGATTCACCTGCCCTCAGACAACTTCTGCCCTGAGACCAGGAAAGATTCACCTGCTCTCAGACAACTTCTGCCCTGAGACCAGGAGGGATTCACCTGCCCTCAGACAACTTCTGCCCTGAGACCAGGAGGGATTCACCTGCCCTCAGACAACTTCTGCCCTCAGACAACTTCTGCCCTGAGACCAGGAGAGATTCACCTGCCCTCAGACAACTTCTGCCCTGAGACCAGGAGGGATTCACCTGCCCTGAGACCAGAGATTCACCTGCCCTCAGACAACTTCTGCCCTGAGACCAGGAGGGATTCACCTGCCCTGAGACCAGAGATTCACCTGCCCTCAGACAACTTCTGCTCTGAGACCAGGAGAGATTCACCTGCCCTCAGACAACTTCTGCCCTGAGACCAGGAGAGATTCACCTGCCCTCAGACAACTTCTGCCCTCAGACAACTTCTGCCCTGAGACCAGGAGGGATTCACCTGCCCTGAGACCAGAGATTCACCTGCCCTCAGACAACTTCTGCCCTGAGACCAGGAAAGATTCACCTGCTCTCAGACAACTTCTGCCCTGAGACCAGGAGGGATTCACCTGCCCTCAGACAACTTCTGCCCTGAGACCAGGAGGGATTCACCTGCCCTCAGACAACATCTGCCCTGAGACCAGGAGAGATTCACCTGCCCTCAGACAACTTCTGCCCTGAGACCAGGAAAGATTCACCTGCCCTCAGACAACTTCTGCCCTGAGACCAGGAGGGATTCACCTGCCCTGAGACCAGAGATTCACCTGCCCTCAGACAACTTCTGCCCTGAGACCAGGAGAGATTCACCTGCCCTCAGACAACTTCTGCCCTGAGACCAGGAGAGATTCACCTGCCCTCAGACAACTTCTGCCCTCAGACAACTACTGCCCTGAGACCAGGAGGGATTCACCTGCCCTGAGACCAGAGATTCACCTGCCCTCAGACAACTTCTGCCCTGAGACCAGGAGGGATTCACCTGCCCTCAGACAACTTCTGCCCTGACACCAGGAGGGATTCACCTGCCCTCAGACAACTTCTGCCCTGAGACCAGGAGGGATTCACCTGCCCTGAGACCAGAGATTCACCTGCCCTCAGACAGCTTCTGCCCTGAGACCAGGAGAGATTCACCTGCCCTCAGACAACTTCTGCCCTGAGACCAGGAGGGATTCACCTGCCCTGAGACCAGAGATTCACCTGCCCTCAGACAACTTCTGCCCTGAGACCAGGAGGGATTCACCTGCCCTGAGACCAGAGATTCACCTGCCCTCAGACAACTTCTGCTCTGAGACCAGGAGAGATTCACCTGCCCTCAGACAACTTCTGCCCTGAGACCAGGAGGGATTCACCTGCCCTGAGACCAGAGATTCACCTGCCCTCAGACAACTTCTGCCCCGAGACCAGGATGGATTCACCTGCCCTCAGACAACTTCTGCCCTGAGACCAGGAGGGATTCACCTGCCCTGAGACCAGAGATTCACCTGCCCTCAGACAACTTCTGCCCTGAGACCAGGAGGGATTCACCTGCCCTCAGACAACTTCTGCCCTGACACCAGGAGGGATTCACCTGCCCTCAGACAACTTCTGCCCTGAGACCAGGAGGGATTCACCTGCCCTGAGACCAGAGATTCACCTGCCCTCAGACAGCTTCTGCCCTGAGACCAGGAGAGATTCACCTGCCCTCAGACAACTTCTGCCCTCAGACCAGGAGGGATTCACCTGCCCTGAGACCAGAGATTCACCTGCCCTCAGACAACTTCTGCCCTGAGACCAGGAGGGATTCACCTGCCCTGAGACCAGAGATTCACCTGCCCTCAGACAACTTCTGCCCTGAGACCAGGAGAGATTCACCTGCCCTCAGACAACTTCTGCCCTGAGACCAGGAGAGATTCACCTGCCCTCAGACAACTTCTGCCCTGAGACCAGGAAAGATTCACCTGCCCTCAGACAACTTCTGCCCTGAGACCAGGAGGGATTCACCTGCCCTCAGACAACTTCTGCCCTCAGACAACTTCTGCCCTGAGACTAGGAAGGATTCACCTGCCCTCAGACAACTTCTGCCCTCAGACAACTTCTGCCCTGAGACCAGGAGGGATTCACCTGCCCTCAGACAACTTCTGCCCTCAGACAACTTCTGCCCTGAGACCAGGAGGGATTCACCTGCCCTGTGACCAGAGATTCACCTGCCCTCAGACAACTTCTGCCCTGAGACCAGGAAAGATTCACCTGCTCTCAGACAACTTCTGCCCTGAGACCAGGAGGGATTCACCTGCCCTCAGACAACTTCTGCCCTGAGACCAGGAGGGATTCACCTGCCCTCAGACAACTTCTGCCCTGAGACCAGGAGAGATTCACCTGCCCTCAGACAACTTCTGCCCTGAGACCAGGATGGATTCACCTGCCCTCAGACAACTACTGCCCTGAGACCAGGAGGGATTCACCTGCCCTGAGACCAGAGATTCACCTGCCCTCAGACAACTTCTGCCCTGAGACCAGGAGGGATTCACCTGCCCTCAGACAACTTCTGCCCTGACACCAGGAGGGATTCACCTGCCCTCAGACAACTTCTGCCCTGAGACCAGGAGGGATTCACCTGCCCTGAGACCAGAGATTCACCTGCCCTCAGACAGCTTCTGCCCTGAGACCAGGAGAGATTCACCTGCCCTCAGACAACTTCTGCCCTGAGACCAGGAGGGATTCACCTGCCCTGAGACCAGAGATTCACCTGCCCTCAGACAACTTCTGCCCTGAGACCAGGAGGGATTCACCTGCCCTGAGACCAGAGATTCACCTGCCCTCAGACAACTTCTGCTCTGAGACCAGGAGAGATTCACCTGCCCTCAGACAACTTCTGCCCTGAGACCAGGAGAGATTCACCTGCCCTCAGACAACTTCTGCCCTCAGACAACTACTGCCCTGAGACCAGGAGGGATTCACCTGCCCTGAGACCAGAGATTCACCTGCCCTCAGACAACTTCTGCCCTGAGACCAGGAGGGATTCACCTGCCCTCAGACAACTTCTGCCCTGACACCAGGAGGGATTCACCTGCCCTCAGACAACTTCTGCCCTGAGACCAGGAGGGATTCACCTGCCCTGAGACCAGAGATTCACCTGCCCTCAGACAGCTTCTGCCCTGAGACCAGGAGAGATTCACCTGCCCTCAGACAACTTCTGCCCTGAGACCAGGAGGGATTCACCTGCCCTGAGACCAGAGATTCACCTGCCCTCAGACAACTTCTGCCCTGAGACCAGGAGGGATTCACCTGCCCTGAGACCAGAGATTCACCTGCCCTCAGACAACTTCTGCTCTGAGACCAGGAGAGATTCACCTGCCCTCAGACAACTTCTGCCCTGAGACCAGGAGGGATTCACCTGCCCTGAGACCAGAGATTCACCTGCCCTCAGACAACTTCTGCCCCGAGACCAGGATGGATTCACCTGCCCTCAGACAACTTCTGCCCTGAGACCAGGAGGGATTCACCTGCCCTGAGACCAGAGATTCACCTGCCCTCAGACAACTTCTGCCCTGAGACCAGGAGGGATTCACCTGCCCTCAGACAACTTCTGCCCTGACACCAGGAGGGATTCACCTGCCCTCAGACAACTTCTGCCCTGAGACCAGGAGGGATTCACCTGCCCTGAGACCAGAGATTCACCTGCCCTCAGACAGCTTCTGCCCCGAGACCAGGAGAGATTCACCTGCCCTCAGACAACTTCTGCCCTCAGACCAGGAGGGATTCACCTGCCCTGAGACCAGAGATTCACCTGCCCTCAGACAACTTCTGCCCTGAGACCAGGAGGGATTCACCTGCCCTGAGACCAGAGATTCACCTGCCCTCAGACAACTTCTGCCCTGAGACCAGGAGAGATTCACCTGCCCTCAGACAACTTCTGCCCTGAGACCAGGAGAGATTCACCTGCCCTCAGACAACTTCTGCCCTGAGACCAGGAAAGATTCACCTGCCCTCAGACAACTTCTGCCCTGAGACCAGGAGGGATTCACCTGCCCTCAGACAACTTCTGCCCTCAGACAACTTCTGCCCTGAGACTAGGAAGGATTCACCTGCCCTCAGACAACTTCTGCCCTCAGACAACTTCTGCCCTGAGACCAGGAGGGATTCACCTGCCCTCAGACAACTTCTGCCCTCAGACAACTTCTGCCCTGAGACCAGGAGGGATTCACCTGCCCTGTGACCAGAGATTCACCTGCCCTCAGACAACTTCTGCCCTGAGACCAGGAAAGATTCACCTGCTCTCAGACAACTTCTGCCCTGAGACCAGGAGGGATTCACCTGCCCTCAGACAACTTCTGCCCTGAGACCAGGAGGGATTCACCTGCCCTCAGACAACTTCTGCCCTGAGACCAGGAGAGATTCACCTGCCCTCAGACAACTTCTGCCCTGAGACCAGGATGGATTCACCTGCCCTCAGACAACTACTGCCCTGAGACCAGGAGGGATTCACCTGCCCTGAGACCAGAGATTCACCTGCCCTCAGACAACTTCTGCCCTGAGACCAGGAGGGATTCACCTGCCCTCAGACAACTTCTGCCCTGACACCAGGAGGGATTCACCTGCCCTCAGACAACTTCTGCCCTGAGACCAGGAGGGATTCACCTGCCCTGAGACCAGAGATTCACCTGCCCTCAGACAGCTTCTGCCCTGAGACCAGGAGAGATTCACCTGCCCTCAGACAACTTCTGCCCTGAGACCAGGAGGGATTCACCTGCCCTGAGACCAGAGATTCACCTGCCCTCAGACAACTTCTGCCCTGAGACCAGGAGGGATTCACCTGCCCTGAGACCAGAGATTCACCTGCCCTCAGACAACTTCTGCTCTGAGACCAGGAGAGATTCACCTGCCCTCAGACAACTTCTGCCCTGAGACCAGGAGAGATTCACCTGCCCTCAGACAACTTCTGCCCTCAGACAACTACTGCCCTGAGACCAGGAGGGATTCACCTGCCCTGAGACCAGAGATTCACCTGCCTTCAGACAACTTCTGCCCTGAGACCAGGAGGGATTCACCTGCCCTCAGACAACTTCTGCCCTGACACCAGGAGGGATTCACCTGCCCTCAGACAACTTCTGCCCTGAGACCAGGAGGGATTCACCTGCCCTGAGACCAGAGATTCACCTGCCCTCAGACAGCTTCTGCCCTGAGACCAGGAGAGATTCACCTGCCCTCAGACAACTTCTGCCCTGAGACCAGGAGGGATTCACCTGCCCTGAGACCAGAGATTCACCTGCCCTCAGACAACTTCTGCCCTGAGACCAGGAGGGATTCACCTGCCCTGAGACCAGAGATTCACCTGCCCTCAGACAACTTCTGCTCTGAGACCAGGAGAGATTCACCTGCCCTCAGACAACTTCTGCCCTGAGACCAGGAGGGATTCACCTGCCCTGAGACCAGAGATTCACCTGCCCTCAGACAACTTCTGCCCCGAGACCAGGATGGATTCACCTGCCCTCAGACAACTTCTGCCCTGAGACCAGGAGGGATTCACCTGCCCTGAGACCAGAGATTCACCTGCCCTCAGACAACTTCTGCCCTGAGACCAGGAGGGATTCACCTGCCCTCAGACAACTACTGCCCTGAGACCAGGAGGGATTCACCTGCCCTGAGACCAGAGATTCACCTGCCCTCAGACAACTTCTGCCCTGAGACCAGGAGGGATTCACCTGCCCTCAGACAACTTCTGCCCTGACACCAGGAGGGATTCACCTGCCCTCAGACAACTTCTGCCCTGAGACCAGGAGGGATTCACCTGCCCTGAGACCAGAGATTCACCTGCCCTCAGACAGCTTCTGCCCTGAGACCAGGAGAGATTCACCTGCCCTCAGACAACTTCTGCCCTGAGACCAGGAGGGATTCACCTGCCCTGAGACCAGAGATTCACCTGCCCTCAGACAACTTCTGCCCTGAGACCAGGAGGGATTCACCTGCCCTGAGACCAGAGATTCACCTGCCCTCAGACAACTTCTGCTCTGAGACCAGGAGAGATTCACCTGCCCTCAGACAACTTCTGCCCTGAGACCAGGAGAGATTCACCTGCCCTCAGACAACTTCTGCCCTCAGACAACTACTGCCCTGAGACCAGGAGGGATTCACCTGCCCTGAGACCAGAGATTCACCTGCCCTCAGACAACTTCTGCCCTGAGACCAGGAGGGATTCACCTGCCCTCAGACAACTTCTGCCCTGACACCAGGAGGGATTCACCTGCCCTCAGACAACTTCTGCCCTGAGACCAGGAGGGATTCACCTGCCCTGAGACCAGAGATTCACCTGCCCTCAGACAGCTTCTGCCCTGAGACCAGGAGAGATTCACCTGCCCTCAGACAACTTCTGCCCTGAGACCAGGAGGGATTCACCTGCCCTGAGACCAGAGATTCACCTGCCCTCAGACAACTTCTGCCCTGAGACCAGGAGGGATTCACCTGCCCTGAGACCAGAGATTCACCTGCCCTCAGACAACTTCTGCTCTGAGACCAGGAGAGATTCACCTGCCCTCAGACAACTTCTGCCCTGAGACCAGGAGGGATTCACCTGCCCTGAGACCAGAGATTCACCTGCCCTCAGACAACTTCTGCCCCGAGACCAGGATGGATTCACCTGCCCTCAGACAACTTCTGCCCTGAGACCAGGAGGGATTCACCTGCCCTGAGACCAGAGATTCACCTGCCCTCAGACAACTTCTGCCCTGAGACCAGGAGGGATTCACCTGCCCTCAGACAACTTCTGCCCTGACACCAGGAGGGATTCACCTGCCCTCAGACAACTTCTGCCCTGAGACCAGGAGGGATTCACCTGCCCTGAGACCAGAGATTCACCTGCCCTCAGACAGCTTCTGCCCCGAGACCAGGAGAGATTCACCTGCCCTCAGACAACTTCTGCCCTCAGACCAGGAGGGATTCACCTGCCCTGAGACCAGAGATTCACCTGCCCTCAGACAACTTCTGCCCTGAGACCAGGAGGGATTCACCTGCCCTGAGACCAGAGATTCACCTGCCCTCAGACAACTTCTGCCCTGAGACCAGGAGAGATTCACCTGCCCTCAGACAACTTCTGCCCTGAGACCAGGAGAGATTCACCTGCCCTCAGACAACTTCTGCCCTGAGACCAGGAAAGATTCACCTGCCCTCAGACAACTTCTGCCCTGAGACCAGGAGGGATTCACCTGCCCTCAGACAACTTCTGCCCTCAGACAACTTCTGCCCTGAGACTAGGAAGGATTCACCTGCCCTCAGACAACTTCTGCCCTCAGACAACTTCTGCCCTGAGACCAGGAGGGATTCACCTGCCCTCAGACAACTTCTGCCCTCAGACAACTTCTGCCCTGAGACCAGGAGGGATTCACCTGCCCTGTGACCAGAGATTCACCTGCCCTCAGACAACTTCTGCCCTGAGACCAGGAAAGATTCACCTGCTCTCAGACAACTTCTGCCCTGAGACCAGGAGGGATTCACCTGCCCTCAGACAACTTCTGCCCTGAGACCAGGAGGGATTCACCTGCCCTCAGACAACTTCTGCCCTGAGACCAGGAGAGATTCACCTGCCCTCAGACAACTTCTGCCCTGAGACCAGGATGGATTCACCTGCCCTCAGACAACTACTGCCCTGAGACCAGGAGGGATTCACCTGCCCTGAGACCAGAGATTCACCTGCCCTCAGACAACTTCTGCCCTGAGACCAGGAGGGATTCACCTGCCCTCAGACAACTTCTGCCCTGACACCAGGAGGGATTCACCTGCCCTCAGACAACTTCTGCCCTGAGACCAGGAGGGATTCACCTGCCCTGAGACCAGAGATTCACCTGCCCTCAGACAGCTTCTGCCCTGAGACCAGGAGAGATTCACCTGCCCTCAGACAACTTCTGCCCTGAGACCAGGAGGGATTCACCTGCCCTGAGACCAGAGATTCACCTGCCCTCAGACAACTTCTGCCCTGAGACCAGGAGGGATTCACCTGCCCTGAGACCAGAGATTCACCTGCCCTCAGACAACTTCTGCTCTGAGACCAGGAGAGATTCACCTGCCCTCAGACAACTTCTGCCCTGAGACCAGGAGAGATTCACCTGCCCTCAGACAACTTCTGCCCTCAGACAACTACTGCCCTGAGACCAGGAGGGATTCACCTGCCCTGAGACCAGAGATTCACCTGCCTTCAGACAACTTCTGCCCTGAGACCAGGAGGGATTCACCTGCCCTCAGACAACTTCTGCCCTGACACCAGGAGGGATTCACCTGCCCTCAGACAACTTCTGCCCTGAGACCAGGAGGGATTCACCTGCCCTGAGACCAGAGATTCACCTGCCCTCAGACAGCTTCTGCCCTGAGACCAGGAGAGATTCACCTGCCCTCAGACAACTTCTGCCCTGAGACCAGGAGGGATTCACCTGCCCTGAGACCAGAGATTCACCTGCCCTCAGACAACTTCTGCCCTGAGACCAGGAGGGATTCACCTGCCCTGAGACCAGAGATTCACCTGCCCTCAGACAACTTCTGCTCTGAGACCAGGAGAGATTCACCTGCCCTCAGACAACTTCTGCCCTGAGACCAGGAGGGATTCACCTGCCCTGAGACCAGAGATTCACCTGCCCTCAGACAACTTCTGCCCCGAGACCAGGATGGATTCACCTGCCCTCAGACAACTTCTGCCCTGAGACCAGGAGGGATTCACCTGCCCTGAGACCAGAGATTCACCTGCCCTCAGACAACTTCTGCCCTGAGACCAGGAGGGATTCACCTGCCCTCAGACAACTTCTGCCCTGACACCAGGAGGGATTCACCTGCCCTCAGACAACTTCTGCCCTGAGACCAGGAGGGATTCACCTGCCCTGAGACCAGAGATTCACCTGCCCTCAGACAACTTCTGCCCTGAGACCAGGAGAGATTCACCTGCCCTCAGACAACTTCTGCCCTGAGACCAGGAAAGATTCACCTGCCCTCAGACAACTTCTGCCCTGAGACCAGGAGGGATTCACCTGCCCTCAGACAACTTCTGCCCTCAGACAACTTCTGCCCTGAGACTAGGAAGGATTCACCTGCCCTCAGACAACTTCTGCCCTCAGACAACTTCTGCCCTGAGACCAGGAGGGATTCACCTGCCCTCAGACAACTTCTGCCCTCAGACAACTTCTGCCCTGAGACCAGGAGGGATTCACCTGCCCTGTGACCAGAGATTCACCTGCCCTCAGACAACTTCTGCCCTGAGACCAGGAAAGATTCACCTGCTCTCAGACAACTTCTGCCCTGAGACCAGGAGGGATTCACCTGCCCTCAGACAACTTCTGCCCTGAGACCAGGAGGGATTCACCTGCCCTCAGACAACTTCTGCCCTGAGACCAGGAGAGATTCACCTGCCCTCAGACAACTTCTGCCCTGAGACCAGGATGGATTCACCTGCCCTCAGACAACTACTGCCCTGAGACCAGGAGGGATTCACCTGCCCTGAGACCAGAGATTCACCTGCCCTCAGACAACTTCTGCCCTGAGACCAGGAGGGATTCACCTGCCCTCAGACAACTTCTGCCCTGACACCAGGAGGGATTCACCTGCCCTCAGACAACTTCTGCCCTGAGACCAGGAGGGATTCACCTGCCCTGAGACCAGAGATTCACCTGCCCTCAGACAGCTTCTGCCCTGAGACCAGGAGAGATTCACCTGCCCTCAGACAACTTCTGCCCTGAGACCAGGAGGGATTCACCTGCCCTGAGACCAGAGATTCACCTGCCCTCAGACAACTTCTGCCCTGAGACCAGGAGGGATTCACCTGCCCTGAGACCAGAGATTCACCTGCCCTCAGACAACTTCTGCTCTGAGACCAGGAGAGATTCACCTGCCCTCAGACAACTTCTGCCCTGAGACCAGGAGAGATTCACCTGCCCTCAGACAACTTCTGCCCTCAGACAACTACTGCCCTGAGACCAGGAGGGATTCACCTGCCCTGAGACCAGAGATTCACCTGCCCTCAGACAACTTCTGCCCTGAGACCAGGAGGGATTCACCTGCCCTCAGACAACTTCTGCCCTGACACCAGGAGGGATTCACCTGCCCTCAGACAACTTCTGCCCTGAGACCAGGAGGGATTCACCTGCCCTGAGACCAGAGATTCACCTGCCCTCAGACAGCTTCTGCCCTGAGACCAGGAGAGATTCACCTGCCCTCAGACAACTTCTGCCCTGAGACCAGGAGGGATTCACCTGCCCTGAGACCAGAGATTCACCTGCCCTCAGACAACTTCTGCCCTGAGACCAGGAGGGATTCACCTGCCCTGAGACCAGAGATTCACCTGCCCTCAGACAACTTCTGCTCTGAGACCAGGAGAGATTCACCTGCCCTCAGACAACTTCTGCCCTGAGACCAGGAGAGATTCACCTGCCCTCAGACAACTTCTGCCCTCAGACAACTTCTGCCCTGAGACCAGGAGGGATTCACCTGCCCTGAGACCAGAGATTCACCTGCCCTCAGACAACTTCTGCCCTGAGACCAGGAAAGATTCACCTGCTCTCAGACAACTTCTGCCCTGAGACCAGGAGGGATTCACCTGCCCTCAGACAACTTCTGCCCTGAGACCAGGAGGGATTCACCTGCCCTCAGACAACTTCTGCCCTGAGACCAGGAGAGATTCACCTGCCCTCAGACAACTTCTGCCCTGAGACCAGGATGGATTCACCTGCCCTCAGACAACTACTGCCCTGAGACCAGGAGGGATTCACCTGCCCTGAGACCAGAGATTCACCTGCCCTCAGACAACTTCTGCCCTGAGACCAGGAGGGATTCACCTGCCCTCAGACAACTTCTGCCCTGACACCAGGAGGGATTCACCTGCCCTCAGACAACTTCTGCCCTGAGACCAGGAGGGATTCACCTGCCCTGAGACCAGAGATTCACCTGCCCTCAGACAGCTTCTGCCCTGAGACCAGGAGAGATTCACCTGCCCTCAGACAACTTCTGCCCTGAGACCAGGAGGGATTCACCTGCCCTGAGACCAGAGATTCACCTGCCCTCAGACAACTTCTGCCCTGAGACCAGGAGGGATTCACCTGCCCTGAGACCAGAGATTCACCTGCCCTCAGACAACTTCTGCTCTGAGACCAGGAGAGATTCACCTGCCCTCAGACAACTTCTGCCCTGAGACCAGGAGAGATTCACCTGCCCTCAGACAACTTCTGCCCTCAGACAACTACTGCCCTGAGACCAGGAGGGATTCACCTGCCCTGAGACCAGAGATTCACCTGCCCTCAGACAACTTCTGCCCTGAGACCAGGAGGGATTCACCTGCCCTCAGACAACTTCTGCCCTGACACCAGGAGGGATTCACCTGCCCTCAGACAACTTCTGCCCTGAGACCAGGAGGGATTCACCTGCCCTGAGACCAGAGATTCACCTGCCCTCAGACAGCTTCTGCCCTGAGACCAGGAGAGATTCACCTGCCCTCAGACAACTTCTGCCCTGAGACCAGGAGGGATTCACCTGCCCTGAGACCAGAGATTCACCTGCCCTCAGACAACTTCTGCCCTGAGACCAGGAGGGATTCACCTGCCCTGAGACCAGAGATTCACCTGCCCTCAGACAACTTCTGCTCTGAGACCAGGAGAGATTCACCTGCCCTCAGACAACTTCTGCCCTGAGACCAGGAGAGATTCACCTGCCCTCAGACAACTTCTGCCCTCAGACAACTTCTGCCCTGAGACCAGGAGGGATTCACCTGCCCTGAGACCAGAGATTCACCTGCCCTCAGACAACTTCTGCCCTGAGACCAGGAAAGATTCACCTGCTCTCAGACAACTTCTGCCCTGAGACCAGGAGGGATTCACCTGCCCTCAGACAACTTCTGCCCTGAGACCAGGAGGGATTCACCTGCCCTCAGACAACTTCTGCCCTGAGACCAGGAGAGATTCACCTGCCCTCAGACAACTTCTGCCCTGAGACCAGGATGGATTCACCTGCCCTCAGACAACTACTGCCCTGAGACCAGGAGGGATTCACCTGCCCTGAGACCAGAGATTCACCTGCCCTCAGACAACTTCTGCCCTGAGACCAGGAGGGATTCACCTGCCCTCAGACAACTTCTGCCCTGACACCAGGAGGGATTCACCTGCCCTCAGACAACTTCTGCCCTGAGACCAGGAGGGATTCACCTGCCCTGAGACCAGAGATTCACCTGCCCTCAGACAGCTTCTGCCCTGAGACCAGGAGAGATTCACCTGCCCTCAGACAACTTCTGCCCTGAGACCAGGAGGGATTCACCTGCCCTGAGACCAGAGATTCACCTGCCCTCAGACAACTTCTGCTCTGAGACCAGGAGAGATTCACCTGCCCTCAGACAACTTCTGCCCTGAGACCAGGAGAGATTCACCTGCCCTCAGACAACTTCTGCCCTGAGACCAGGAGGGATTCACCTGCCCTCAGACAACTTCTGCCCTCAGACAACTTCTGCCCTGAGACCAGGAGAGATTCACCTGCCCTCAGACAACTTCTGCCCTGAGACCAGGAGGGATTCACCTGCCCTGAGACCAGAGATTCACCTGCCCTCAGACAACTTCTGCCCTGAGACCAGGAGGGATTCACCTGCCCTGAGACCAGAGATTCACCTGCCCTCAGACAACTTCTGCTCTGAGACCAGGAGAGATTCACCTGCCCTCAGACAACTTCTGCCCTGAGACCAGGAGAGATTCACCTGCCCTCAGACAACTTCTGCCCTCAGACAACTTCTGCCCTGAGACCAGGAGGGATTCACCTGCCCTGAGACCAGAGATTCACCTGCCCTCAGACAACTTCTGCCCTGAGACCAGGAAAGATTCACCTGCTCTCAGACAACTTCTGCCCTGAGACCAGGAGGGATTCACCTGCCCTCAGACAACTTCTGCCCTGAGACCAGGAGGGATTCACCTGCCCTCAGACAACATCTGCCCTGAGACCAGGAGAGATTCACCTGCCCTCAGACAACTTCTGCCCTGAGACCAGGAAAGATTCACCTGCCCTCAGACAACTTCTGCCCTGAGACCAGGAGGGATTCACCTGCCCTGAGACCAGAGATTCACCTGCCCTCAGACAACTTCTGCCCTGAGACCAGGAGAGATTCACCTGCCCTCAGACAACTTCTGCCCTGAGACCAGGAGAGATTCACCTGCCCTCAGACAACTTCTGCCCTGAGACCAGGAAAGATTCACCTGCCCTCAGACAACTTCTGCCCTGAGACCAGGAGGGATTCACCTGCCCTCAGACAACTTCTGCCCTCAGACAACTTCTGCCCTGAGACTAGGAAGGATTCACCTGCCCTCAGACAACTTCTGCCCTCAGACAACTTCTGCCCTGAGACCAGGAGGGATTCACCTGCCCTCAGACAACTTCTGCCCTCAGACAACTTCTGCCCTGAGACCAGGAGGGATTCACCTGCCCTGAGACCAGAGATTCACCTGCCCTCAGACAACTTCTGCCCTGAGACCAGGAAAGATTCACCTGCTCTCAGACAACTTCTGCCCTGAGACCAGGAGGGATTCACCTGCCCTCAGACAACTTCTGCCCTGAGACCAGGAGGGATTCACCTGCCCTCAGACAACTTCTGCCCTGAGACCAGGAGAGATTCACCTGCCCTCAGACAACTTCTGCCCTGAGACCAGGAGGGATTCACCTGCCCTGAGACCAGAGATTCACCTGCCCTCAGACAGCTTCTGCCCTGAGACCAGGAGAGATTCACCTGCCCTCAGACAACTTCTGCCCTGAGACCAGGAGGGATTCACCTGCCCTGAGACCAGAGATTCACCTGCCCTCAGACAACTTCTGCCCTGAGACCAGGAGGGATTCACCTGCCCTGAGACCAGAGATTCACCTGCCCTCAGACAACTTCTGCTCTGAGACCAGGAGAGATTCACCTGCCCTCAGACAACTTCTGCCCTGAGACCAGGAGAGATTCACCTGCCCTCAGACAACTTCTGCCCTCAGACAACTTCTGCCCTGAGACCAGGAGGGATTCACCTGCCCTGAGACCAGAGATTCACCTGCCCTCAGACAACTTCTGCCCTGAGACCAGGAAAGATTCACCTGCTCTCAGACAACTTCTGCCCTGAGACCAGGAGGGATTCACCTGCCCTCAGACAACTTCTGCCCTGAGACCAGGAGGGATTCACCTGCCCTCAGACAACTTCTGCCCTGAGACCAGGAGAGATTCACCTGCCCTCAGACAACTTCTGCCCTGAGACCAGGATGGATTCACCTGCCCTCAGACAACTACTGCCCTGAGACCAGGAGGGATTCACCTGCCCTGAGACCAGAGATTCACCTGCCCTCAGACAACTTCTGCCCTGAGACCAGGAGGGATTCACCTGCCCTCAGACAACTTCTGCCCTGACACCAGGAGGGATTCACCTGCCCTCAGACAACTTCTGCCCTGAGACCAGGAGGGATTCACCTGCCCTGAGACCAGAGATTCACCTGCCCTCAGACAGCTTCTGCCCTGAGACCAGGAGAGATTCACCTGCCCTCAGACAACTTCTGCCCTGAGACCAGGAGGGATTCACCTGCCCTGAGACCAGAGATTCACCTGCCCTCAGACAACTTCTGCTCTGAGACCAGGAGAGATTCACCTGCCCTCAGACAACTTCTGCCCTGAGACCAGGAGAGATTCACCTGCCCTCAGACAACTTCTGCCCTGAGACCAGGAGGGATTCACCTGCCCTCAGACAACTTCTGCCCTCAGACAACTTCTGCCCTGAGACCAGGAGAGATTCACCTGCCCTCAGACAACTTCTGCCCTGAGACCAGGAGGGATTCACCTGCCCTGAGACCAGAGATTCACCTGCCCTCAGACAACTTCTGCCCTGAGACCAGGAGGGATTCACCTGCCCTGAGACCAGAGATTCACCTGCCCTCAGACAACTTCTGCTCTGAGACCAGGAGAGATTCACCTGCCCTCAGACAACTTCTGCCCTGAGACCAGGAGAGATTCACCTGCCCTCAGACAACTTCTGCCCTCAGACAACTTCTGCCCTGAGACCAGGAGGGATTCACCTGCCCTGAGACCAGAGATTCACCTGCCCTCAGACAACTTCTGCCCTGAGACCAGGAAAGATTCACCTGCTCTCAGACAACTTCTGCCCTGAGACCAGGAGGGATTCACCTGCCCTCAGACAACTTCTGCCCTGAGACCAGGAGGGATTCACCTGCCCTCAGACAACATCTGCCCTGAGACCAGGAGAGATTCACCTGCCCTCAGACAACTTCTGCCCTGAGACCAGGAAAGATTCACCTGCCCTCAGACAACTTCTGCCCTGAGACCAGGAGGGATTCACCTGCCCTGAGACCAGAGATTCACCTGCCCTCAGACAACTTCTGCCCTGAGACCAGGAGAGATTCACCTGCCCTCAGACAACTTCTGCCCTGAGACCAGGAGAGATTCACCTGCCCTCAGACAACTTCTGCCCTGAGACCAGGAAAGATTCACCTGCCCTCAGACAACTTCTGCCCTGAGACCAGGAGGGATTCACCTGCCCTCAGACAACTTCTGCCCTCAGACAACTTCTGCCCTGAGACTAGGAAGGATTCACCTGCCCTCAGACAACTTCTGCCCTCAGACAACTTCTGCCCTGAGACCAGGAGGGATTCACCTGCCCTCAGACAACTTCTGCCCTCAGACAACTTCTGCCCTGAGACCAGGAGGGATTCACCTGCCCTGAGACCAGAGATTCACCTGCCCTCAGACAACTTCTGCCCTGAGACCAGGAAAGATTCACCTGCTCTCAGACAACTTCTGCCCTGAGACCAGGAGGGATTCACCTGCCCTCAGACAACTTCTGCCCTGAGACCAGGAGGGATTCACCTGCCCTCAGACAACTTCTGCCCTGAGACCAGGAGAGATTCACCTGCCCTCAGACAACTTCTGCCCTGAGACCAGGATGGATTCACCTGCCCTCAGACAACTACTGCCCTGAGACCAGGAGGGATTCACCTGCCCTGAGACCAGAGATTCACCTGCCCTCAGACAACTTCTGCCCTGAGACCAGGAGGGATTCACCTGCCCTCAGACAACTTCTGCCCTGACACCAGGAGGGATTCACCTGCCCTCAGACAACTTCTGCCCTGAGACCAGGAGGGATTCACCTGCCCTGAGACCAGAGATTCACCTGCCCTCAGACAGCTTCTGCCCTGAGACCAGGAGAGATTCACCTGCCCTCAGACAACTTCTGCCCTGAGACCAGGAGGGATTCACCTGCCCTGAGACCAGAGATTCACCTGCCCTCAGACAACTTCTGCTCTGAGACCAGGAGAGATTCACCTGCCCTCAGACAACTTCTGCCCTGAGACCAGGAGAGATTCACCTGCCCTCAGACAACTTCTGCCCTCAGACAACTACTGCCCTGAGACCAGGAGGGATTCACCTGCCCTGAGACCAGAGATTCACCTGCCCTCAGACAACTTCTGCCCTGAGACCAGGAGGGATTCACCTGCCCTCAGACAACTTCTGCCCTGACACCAGGAGGGATTCACCTGCCCTCAGACAACTTCTGCCCTGAGACCAGGAGGGATTCACCTGCCCTGAGACCAGAGATTCACCTGCCCTCAGACAGCTTCTGCCCTGAGACCAGGAGAGATTCACCTGCCCTCAGACAACTTCTGCCCTGAGACCAGGAGGGATTCACCTGCCCTGAGACCAGAGATTCACCTGCCCTCAGACAACTTCTGCCCTGAGACCAGGAGGGATTCACCTGCCCTGAGACCAGAGATTCACCTGCCCTCAGACAACTTCTGCTCTGAGACCAGGAGAGATTCACCTGCCCTCAGACAACTTCTGCCCTGAGACCAGGAGAGATTCACCTGCCCTCAGACAACTTCTGCCCTCAGACAACTTCTGCCCTGAGACCAGGAGGGATTCACCTGCCCTGAGACCAGAGATTCACCTGCCCTCAGACAACTTCTGCCCTGAGACCAGGAAAGATTCACCTGCTCTCAGACAACTTCTGCCCTGAGACCAGGAGGGATTCACCTGCCCTCAGACAACTTCTGCCCTGAGACCAGGAGGGATTCACCTGCCCTCAGACAACTTCTGCCCTGAGACCAGGAGAGATTCACCTGCCCTCAGACAACTTCTGCCCTGAGACCAGGATGGATTCACCTGCCCTCAGACAACTACTGCCCTGAGACCAGGAGGGATTCACCTGCCCTGAGACCAGAGATTCACCTGCCCTCAGACAACTTCTGCCCTGAGACCAGGAGGGATTCACCTGCCCTCAGACAACTTCTGCCCTGACACCAGGAGGGATTCTGCCCTCAGACAACTTCTGCCCTGAGACCAGGAGGGATTCACCTGCCCTGAGACCAGAGATTCACCTGCCCTCAGACAGCTTCTGCCCTGAGACCAGGAGAGATTCACCTGCCCTCAGACAACTTCTGCCCTGAGACCAGGAGGGATTCACCTGCCCTGAGACCAGAGATTCACCTGCCCTCAGACAACTTCTGCCCTGAGACCAGGAGGGATTCACCTGCCCTGAGACCAGAGATTCACCTGCCCTCAGACAACTTCTGCCCTGAGACCAGGAGGGATTCACCTGCCCTGAGACCAGAGATTCACCTGCCCTCAGACAACTTCTGCTCTGAGACCAGGAGAGATTCACCTGCCCTCAGACAACTTCTGCCCTGAGACCAGGAGAGATTCACCTGCCCTCAGACAACTTCTGCCCTCAGACAACTTCTGCCCTGAGACCAGGAGGGATTCACCTGCCCTGAGACCAGAGATTCACCTGCCCTCAGACAACTTCTGCCCTGAGACCAGGAAAGATTCACCTGCTCTCAGACAACTTCTGCCCTGAGACCAGGAGGGATTCACCTGCCCTCAGACAACTTCTGCCCTGAGACCAGGAGGGATTCACCTGCCCTCAGACAACTTCTGCCCTGAGACCAGGAGAGATTCACCTGCCCTCAGACAACTTCTGCCCTGAGACCAGGATGGATTCACCTGCCCTCAGACAACTACTGCCCTGAGACCAGGAGGGATTCACCTGCCCTGAGACCAGAGATTCACCTGCCCTCAGACAACTTCTGCCCTGAGACCAGGAGGGATTCACCTGCCCTCAGACAACTTCTGCCCTGACACCAGGAGGGATTCTGCCCTCAGACAACTTCTGCCCTGAGACCAGGAGGGATTCACCTGCCCTGAGACCAGAGATTCACCTGCCCTCAGACAGCTTCTGCCCTGAGACCAGGAGAGATTCACCTGCCCTCAGACAACTTCTGCCCTGAGACCAGGAGGGATTCACCTGCCCTGAGACCAGAGATTCACCTGCCCTCAGACAACTTCTGCCCTGAGACCAGGAGGGATTCACCTGCCCTGAGACCAGAGATTCACCTGCCCTCAGACAACTTCTGCTCTGAGACCAGGAGAGATTCACCTGCCCTCAGACAACTTCTGCCCTGAGACCAGGAGAGATTCACCTGCCCTCAGACAACTTCTGCCCTGAGACCAGGAGGGATTCACCTGCCCTCAGACAACTTCTGCCCTCAGACAACTTCTGCCCTGAGACCAGGAGAGATTCACCTGCCCTCAGACAACTTCTGCCCTGAGACCAGGAGGGATTCACCTGCCCTGAGACCAGAGATTCACCTGCCCTCAGACAACTTCTGCCCTGAGACCAGGAGGGATTCACCTGCCCTGAGACCAGAGATTCACCTGCCCTCAGACAACTTCTGCTCTGAGACCAGGAGAGATTCACCTGCCCTCAGACAACTTCTGCCCTGAGACCAGGAGAGATTCACCTGCCCTCAGACAACTTCTGCCCTCAGACAACTTCTGCCCTGAGACCAGGAGGGATTCACCTGCCCTGAGACCAGAGATTCACCTGCCCTCAGACAACTTCTGCCCTGAGACCAGGAAAGATTCACCTGCTCTCAGACAACTTCTGCCCTGAGACCAGGAGGGATTCACTTGCCCTCAGACAACTTCTGCCCTGAGACCAGGAGGGATTCACCTGCCCTCAGACAACATCTGCCCTGAGACCAGGAGAGATTCACCTGCCCTCAGACAACTTCTGCCCTGAGACCAGGAAAGATTCACCTGCCCTCAGACAACTTCTGCCCTGAGACCAGGAGGGATTCACCTGCCCTGAGACCAGAGATTCACCTGCCCTCAGACAACTTCTGCCCTGAGACCAGGAGAGATTCACCTGCCCTCAGACAACTTCTGCCCTGAGACCAGGAGAGATTCACCTGCCCTCAGACAACTTCTGCCCTCAGACAACTACTGCCCTGAGACCAGGAGGGATTCACCTGCCCTGAGACCAGAGATTCACCTGCCCTCAGACAACTTCTGCCCTGAGACCAGGAGGGATTCACCTGCCCTCAGACAACTTCTGCCCTGACACCAGGAGGGATTCACCTGCCCTCAGACAACTTCTGCCCTGAGACCAGGAGGGATTCACCTGCCCTGAGACCAGAGATTCACCTGCCCTCAGACAGCTTCTGCCCTGAGACCAGGAGAGATTCACCTGCCCTCAGACAACTTCTGCCCTGAGACCAGGAGGGATTCACCTGCCCTGAGACCAGAGATTCACCTGCCCTCAGACAACTTCTGCCCTGAGACCAGGAGGGATTCACCTGCCCTGAGACCAGAGATTCACCTGCCCTCAGACAACTTCTGCCCCGAGACCAGGATGGATTCACCTGCCCTCAGACAACTTCTGCCCTGAGACCAGGAGGGATTCACCTGCCCTGAGACCAGAGATTCACCTGCCCTCAGACAACTTCTGCCCTGAGACCAGGAGGGATTCACCTGCCCTCAGACAACTTCTGCCCTGACACCAGGAGGGATTCACCTGCCCTCAGACAACTTCTGCCCTGAGACCAGGAGGGATTCACCTGCCCTGAGACCAGAGATTCACCTGCCCTCAGACAGCTTCTGCCCTGAGACCAGGAGAGATTCACCTGCCCTCAGACAACTTCTGCCCTCAGACCAGGAGGGATTCACCTGCCCTGAGACCAGAGATTCACCTGCCCTCAGACAACTTCTGCCCTGAGACCAGGAGGGATTCACCTGCCCTGAGACCAGAGATTCACCTGCCCTCAGACAACTTCTGCCCTGAGACCAGGAGAGATTCACCTGCCCTCAGACAACTTCTGCCCTGAGACCAGGAGAGATTCACCTGCCCTCAGACAACTTCTGCCCTGAGACCAGGAAAGATTCACCTGCCCTCAGACAACTTCTGCCCTGAGACCAGGAGGGATTCACCTGCCCTCAGACAACTTCTGCCCTCAGACAACTTCTGCCCTGAGACTAGGAAGGATTCACCTGCCCTCAGACAACTTCTGCCCTCAGACAACTTCTGCCATGAGACCAGGAGGGATTCACCTGCCCTCAGACAACTTCTGCCCTCAGACAACTTCTGCCCTGAGACCAGGAGGGATTCACCTGCCCTGTGACCAGAGATTCACCTGCCCTCAGACAACTTCTGCCCTGAGACCAGGAAAGATTCACCTGCTCTCAGACAACTTCTGCCCTGAGACCAGGAGGGATTCACCTGCCCTCAGACAACTTCTGCCCTGAGACCAGGAGGGATTCACCTGCCCTCAGACAACTTCTGCCCTGAGACCAGGAGAGATTCACCTGCCCTCAGACAACTTCTGCCCTGAGACCAGGATGGATTCACCTGCCCTCAGACAACTACTGCCCTGAGACCAGGAGGGATTCACCTGCCCTGAGACCAGAGATTCACCTGCCCTCAGACAACTTCTGCCCTGAGACCAGGAGGGATTCACCTGCCCTCAGACAACTTCTGCCCTGACACCAGGAGGGATTCACCTGCCCTCAGACAACTTCTGCCCTGAGACCAGGAGGGATTCACCTGCCCTGAGACCAGAGATTCACCTGCCCTCAGACAGCTTCTGCCCTGAGACCAGGAGAGATTCACCTGCCCTCAGACAACTTCTGCCCTGAGACCAGGAGGGATTCACCTGCCCTGAGACCAGAGATTCACCTGCCCTCAGACAACTTCTGCCCTGAGACCAGGAGGGATTCACCTGCCCTGAGACCAGAGATTCACCTGCCCTCAGACAACTTCTGCTCTGAGACCAGGAGAGATTCACCTGCCCTCAGACAACTTCTGCCCTGAGACCAGGAGAGATTCACCTGCCCTCAGACAACTTCTGCCCTCAGACAACTACTGCCCTGAGACCAGGAGGGATTCACCTGCCCTGAGACCAGAGATTCACCTGCCCTCAGACAACTTCTGCCCTGAGACCAGGAGGGATTCACCTGCCCTCAGACAACTTCTGCCCTGACACCAGGAGGGATTCACCTGCCCTGAGACCAGAGATTCACCTGCCCTCAGACAGCTTCTGCCCTGAGACCAGGAGAGATTCACCTGCCCTCAGACAACTTCTGCCCTGAGACCAGGAGGGATTCACCTGCCCTGAGACCAGAGATTCACCTGCCCTCAGACAACTTCTGCCCTGAGACCAGGAGGGATTCACCTGCCCTGAGACCAGAGATTCACCTGCCCTCAGACAACTTCTGCTCTGAGACCAGGAGAGATTCACCTGCCCTCAGACAACTTCTGCCCTGAGACCAGGAGGGATTCACCTGCCCTGAGACCAGAGATTCACCTGCCCTCAGACAACTTCTGCCCCGAGACCAGGATGGATTCACCTGCCCTCAGACAACTTCTGCCCTGAGACCAGGAGGGATTCACCTGCCCTGAGACCAGAGATTCACCTGCCCTCAGACAACTTCTGCCCTGAGACCAGGAGGGATTCACCTGCCCTCAGACAACTTCTGCCCTGACACCAGGAGGGATTCACCTGCCCTCAGACAACTTCTGCCCTGAGACCAGGAGGGATTCACCTGCCCTGAGACCAGAGATTCACCTGCCCTCAGACAGCTTCTGCCCTGAGACCAGGAGAGATTCACCTGCCCTCAGACAACTTCTGCCCTCAGACCAGGAGGGATTCACCTGCCCTGAGACCAGAGATTCACCTGCCCTCAGACAACTTCTGCCCTGAGACCAGGAGGGATTCACCTGCCCTGAGACCAGAGATTCACCTGCCCTCAGACAACTTCTGCCCTGAGACCAGGAGAGATTCACCTGCCCTCAGACAACTTCTGCCCTGAGACCAGGAGAGATTCACCTGCCCTCAGACAACTTCTGCCCTGAGACCAGGAAAGATTCACCTGCCCTCAGACAACTTCTGCCCTGAGACCAGGAGGGATTCACCTGCCCTCAGACAACTTCTGCCCTCAGACAACTTCTGCCCTGAGACTAGGAAGGATTCACCTGCCCTCAGACAACTTCTGCCCTCAGACAACTTCTGCCCTGAGACCAGGAGGGATTCACCTGCCCTCAGACAACTTCTGCCCTCAGACAACTTCTGCCCTGAGACCAGGAGGGATTCACCTGCCCTGTGACCAGAGATTCACCTGCCCTCAGACAACTTCTGCCCTGAGACCAGGAAAGATTCACCTGCTCTCAGACAACTTCTGCCCTGAGACCAGGAGGGATTCACCTGCCCTCAGACAACTTCTGCCCTGAGACCAGGAGGGATTCACCTGCCCTCAGACAACTTCTGCCCTCAGACAACTTCTGCCCTGAGACCAGGAGAGATTCACCTGCCCTCAGACAACTTCTGCCCTGAGACCAGGAGGGATTCACCTGCCCTGAGACCAGAGATTCACCTGCCCTCAGACAACTTCTGCCCTGAGACCAGGAGGGATTCACCTGCCCTGAGACCAGAGATTCACCTGCCCTCAGACAACTTCTGCTCTGAGACCAGGAGAGATTCACCTGCCCTCAGACAACTTCTGCCCTGAGACCAGGAGAGATTCACCTGCCCTCAGACAACTTCTGCCCTCAGACAACTTCTGCCCTGAGACCAGGAGGGATTCACCTGCCCTGAGACCAGAGATTCACCTGCCCTCAGACAACTTCTGCCCTGAGACCAGGAAAGATTCACCTGCTCTCAGACAACTTCTGCCCTGAGACCAGGAGGGATTCACCTGCCCTCAGACAACTTCTGCCCTGAGACCAGGAGGGATTCACCTGCCCTCAGACAACATCTGCCCTGAGACCAGGAGAGATTCACCTGCCCTCAGACAACTTCTGCCCTGAGACCAGGAAAGATTCACCTGCCCTCAGACAACTTCTGCCCTGAGACCAGGAGGGATTCACCTGCCCTGAGACCAGAGATTCACCTGCCCTCAGACAACTTCTGCCCTGAGACCAGGAGAGATTCACCTGCCCTCAGACAACTTCTGCCCTGAGACCAGGAGAGATTCACCTGCCCTCAGACAACTTCTGCCCTCAGACAACTACTGCCCTGAGACCAGGAGGGATTCACCTGCCCTGAGACCAGAGATTCACCTGCCCTCAGACAACTTCTGCCCTGAGACCAGGAGGGATTCACCTGCCCTCAGACAACTTCTGCCCTGACACCAGGAGGGATTCACCTGCCCTCAGACAACTTCTGCCCTGAGACCAGGAGGGATTCACCTGCCCTGAGACCAGAGATTCACCTGCCCTCAGACAGCTTCTGCCCTGAGACCAGGAGAGATTCACCTGCCCTCAGACAACTTCTGCCCTGAGACCAGGAGGGATTCACCTGCCCTGAGACCAGAGATTCACCTGCCCTCAGACAACTTCTGCCCTGAGACCAGGAGGGATTCACCTGCCCTGAGACCAGAGATTCACCTGCCCTCAGACAACTTCTGCTCTGAGACCAGGAGAGATTCACCTGCCCTCAGACAACTTCTGCCCTGAGACCAGGAGGGATTCACCTGCCCTGAGACCAGAGATTCACCTGCCCTCAGACAACTTCTGCCCCGAGACCAGGATGGATTCACCTGCCCTCAGACAACTTCTGCCCTGAGACCAGGAGGGATTCACCTGCCCTGAGACCAGAGATTCACCTGCCCTCAGACAACTTCTGCCCTGAGACCAGGAGGGATTCACCTGCCCTCAGACAACTTCTGCCCTGACACCAGGAGGGATTCACCTGCCCTCAGACAACTTCTGCCCTGAGACCAGGAGGGATTCACCTGCCCTGAGACCAGAGATTCACCTGCCCTCAGACAGCTTCTGCCCTGAGACCAGGAGAGATTCACCTGCCCTCAGACAACTTCTGCCCTCAGACCAGGAGGGATTCACCTGCCCTGAGACCAGAGATTCACCTGCCCTCAGACAACTTCTGCCCTGAGACCAGGAGGGATTCACCTGCCCTGAGACCAGAGATTCACCTGCCCTCAGACAACTTCTGCCCTGAGACCAGGAGAGATTCACCTGCCCTCAGACAACTTCTGCCCTGAGACCAGGAGAGATTCACCTGCCCTCAGACAACTTCTGCCCTGAGACCAGGAAAGATTCACCTGCCCTCAGACAACTTCTGCCCTGAGACCAGGAGGGATTCACCTGCCCTCAGACAACTTCTGCCCTCAGACAACTTCTGCCCTGAGACTAGGAAGGATTCACCTGCCCTCAGACAACTTCTGCCCTCAGACAACTTCTGCCCTGAGACCAGGAGGGATTCACCTGCCCTCAGACAACTTCTGCCCTCAGACAACTTCTGCCCTGAGACCAGGAGGGATTCACCTGCCCTGTGACCAGAGATTCACCTGCCCTCAGACAACTTCTGCCCTGAGACCAGGAAAGATTCACCTGCTCTCAGACAACTTCTGCCCTGAGACCAGGAGGGATTCACCTGCCCTCAGACAACTTCTGCCCTGAGACCAGGAGGGATTCACCTGCCCTCAGACAACTTCTGCCCTGAGACCAGGAGAGATTCACCTGCCCTCAGACAACTTCTGCCCTGAGACCAGGATGGATTCACCTGCCCTCAGACAACTACTGCCCTGAGACCAGGAGGGATTCACCTGCCCTGAGACCAGAGATTCACCTGCCCTCAGACAACTTCTGCCCTGAGACCAGGAGGGATTCACCTGCCCTCAGACAACTTCTGCCCTGACACCAGGAGGGATTCACCTGCCCTCAGACAACTTCTGCCCTGAGACCAGGAGGGATTCACCTGCCCTGAGACCAGAGATTCACCTGCCCTCAGACAGCTTCTGCCCTGAGACCAGGAGAGATTCACCTGCCCTCAGACAACTTCTGCCCTGAGACCAGGAGGGATTCACCTGCCCTGAGACCAGAGATTCACCTGCCCTCAGACAACTTCTGCCCTGAGACCAGGAGGGATTCACCTGCCCTGAGACCAGAGATTCACCTGCCCTCAGACAACTTCTGCTCTGAGACCAGGAGAGATTCACCTGCCCTCAGACAACTTCTGCCCTGAGACCAGGAGAGATTCACCTGCCCTCAGACAACTTCTGCCCTCAGACAACTACTGCCCTGAGACCAGGAGGGATTCACCTGCCCTGAGACCAGAGATTCACCTGCCCTCAGACAACTTCTGCCCTGAGACCAGGAGGGATTCACCTGCCCTCAGACAACTTCTGCCCTGACACCAGGAGGGATTCACCTGCCCTCAGACAACTTCTGCCCTGAGACCAGGAGGGATTCACCTGCCCTGAGACCAGAGATTCACCTGCCCTCAGACAGCTTCTGCCCTGAGACCAGGAGAGATTCACCTGCCCTCAGACAACTTCTGCCCTGAGACCAGGAGGGATTCACCTGCCCTGAGACCAGAGATTCACCTGCCCTCAGACAACTTCTGCCCTGAGACCAGGAGGGATTCACCTGCCCTGAGACCAGAGATTCACCTGCCCTCAGACAACTTCTGCTCTGAGACCAGGAGAGATTCACCTGCCCTCAGACAACTTCTGCCCTGAGACCAGGAGGGATTCACCTGCCCTGAGACCAGAGATTCACCTGCCCTCAGACAACTTCTGCCCCGAGACCAGGATGGATTCACCTGCCCTCAGACAACTTCTGCCCTGAGACCAGGAGGGATTCACCTGCCCTGAGACCAGAGATTCACCTGCCCTCAGACAACTTCTGCCCTGAGACCAGGAGGGATTCACCTGCCCTCAGACAACTTCTGCCCTGACACCAGGAGGGATTCACCTGCCCTCAGACAACTTCTGCCCTGAGACCAGGAGGGATTCACCTGCCCTGAGACCAGAGATTCACCTGCCCTCAGACAGCTTCTGCCCCGAGACCAGGAGAGATTCACCTGCCCTCAGACAACTTCTGCCCTCAGACCAGGAGGGATTCACCTGCCCTGAGACCAGAGATTCACCTGCCCTCAGACAACTTCTGCCCTGAGACCAGGAGGGATTCACCTGCCCTGAGACCAGAGATTCACCTGCCCTCAGACAACTTCTGCCCTGAGACCAGGAGAGATTCACCTGCCCTCAGACAACTTCTGCCCTGAGACCAGGAGAGATTCACCTGCCCTCAGACAACTTCTGCCCTGAGACCAGGAAAGATTCACCTGCCCTCAGACAACTTCTGCCCTGAGACCAGGAGGGATTCACCTGCCCTCAGACAACTTCTGCCCTCAGACAACTTCTGCCCTGAGACTAGGAAGGATTCACCTGCCCTCAGACAACTTCTGCCCTCAGACAACTTCTGCCCTGAGACCAGGAGGGATTCACCTGCCCTCAGACAACTTCTGCCCTCAGACAACTTCTGCCCTGAGACCAGGAGGGATTCACCTGCCCTGTGACCAGAGATTCACCTGCCCTCAGACAACTTCTGCCCTGAGACCAGGAAAGATTCACCTGCTCTCAGACAACTTCTGCCCTGAGACCAGGAGGGATTCACCTGCCCTCAGACAACTTCTGCCCTGAGACCAGGAGGGATTCACCTGCCCTCAGACAACTTCTGCCCTGAGACCAGGAGAGATTCACCTGCCCTCAGACAACTTCTGCCCTGAGACCAGGATGGATTCACCTGCCCTCAGACAACTACTGCCCTGAGACCAGGAGGGATTCACCTGCCCTGAGACCAGAGATTCACCTGCCCTCAGACAACTTCTGCCCTGAGACCAGGAGGGATTCACCTGCCCTCAGACAACTTCTGCCCTGACACCAGGAGGGATTCACCTGCCCTCAGACAACTTCTGCCCTGAGACCAGGAGGGATTCACCTGCCCTGAGACCAGAGATTCACCTGCCCTCAGACAGCTTCTGCCCTGAGACCAGGAGAGATTCACCTGCCCTCAGACAACTTCTGCCCTGAGACCAGGAGGGATTCACCTGCCCTGAGACCAGAGATTCACCTGCCCTCAGACAACTTCTGCCCTGAGACCAGGAGGGATTCACCTGCCCTGAGACCAGAGATTCACCTGCCCTCAGACAACTTCTGCTCTGAGACCAGGAGAGATTCACCTGCCCTCAGACAACTTCTGCCCTGAGACCAGGAGAGATTCACCTGCCCTCAGACAACTTCTGCCCTCAGACAACTACTGCCCTGAGACCAGGAGGGATTCACCTGCCCTGAGACCAGAGATTCACCTGCCCTCAGACAACTTCTGCCCTGAGACCAGGAGGGATTCACCTGCCCTCAGACAACTTCTGCCCTGACACCAGGAGGGATTCACCTGCCCTCAGACAACTTCTGCCCTGAGACCAGGAGGGATTCACCTGCCCTGAGACCAGAGATTCACCTGCCCTCAGACAGCTTCTGCCCTGAGACCAGGAGAGATTCACCTGCCCTCAGACAACTTCTGCCCTGAGACCAGGAGGGATTCACCTGCCCTGAGACCAGAGATTCACCTGCCCTCAGACAACTTCTGCCCTGAGACCAGGAGGGATTCACCTGCCCTGAGACCAGAGATTCACCTGCCCTCAGACAACTTCTGCTCTGAGACCAGGAGAGATTCACCTGCCCTCAGACAACTTCTGCCCTGAGACCAGGAGGGATTCACCTGCCCTGAGACCAGAGATTCACCTGCCCTCAGACAACTTCTGCCCCGAGACCAGGATGGATTCACCTGCCCTCAGACAACTTCTGCCCTGAGACCAGGAGGGATTCACCTGCCCTGAGACCAGAGATTCACCTGCCCTCAGACAACTTCTGCCCTGAGACCAGGAGGGATTCACCTGCCCTCAGACAACTTCTGCCCTGACACCAGGAGGGATTCACCTGCCCTCAGACAACTTCTGCCCTGAGACCAGGAGGGATTCACCTGCCCTGAGACCAGAGATTCACCTGCCCTCAGACAGCTTCTGCCCCGAGACCAGGAGAGATTCACCTGCCCTCAGACAACTTCTGCCCTCAGACCAGGAGGGATTCACCTGCCCTGAGACCAGAGATTCACCTGCCCTCAGACAACTTCTGCCCTGAGACCAGGAGGGATTCACCTGCCCTGAGACCAGAGATTCACCTGCCCTCAGACAACTTCTGCCCTGAGACCAGGAGAGATTCACCTGCCCTCAGACAACTTCTGCCCTGAGACCAGGAGAGATTCACCTGCCCTCAGACAACTTCTGCCCTGAGACCAGGAAAGATTCACCTGCCCTCAGACAACTTCTGCCCTGAGACCAGGAGGGATTCACCTGCCCTCAGACAACTTCTGCCCTCAGACAACTTCTGCCCTGAGACTAGGAAGGATTCACCTGCCCTCAGACAACTTCTGCCCTCAGACAACTTCTGCCCTGAGACCAGGAGGGATTCACCTGCCCTCAGACAACTTCTGCCCTCAGACAACTTCTGCCCTGAGACCAGGAGGGATTCACCTGCCCTGTGACCAGAGATTCACCTGCCCTCAGACAACTTCTGCCCTGAGACCAGGAAAGATTCACCTGCTCTCAGACAACTTCTGCCCTGAGACCAGGAGGGATTCACCTGCCCTCAGACAACTTCTGCCCTGAGACCAGGAGGGATTCACCTGCCCTCAGACAACTTCTGCCCTGAGACCAGGAGAGATTCACCTGCCCTCAGACAACTTCTGCCCTGAGACCAGGATGGATTCACCTGCCCTCAGACAACTACTGCCCTGAGACCAGGAGGGATTCACCTGCCCTGAGACCAGAGATTCACCTGCCCTCAGACAACTTCTGCCCTGAGACCAGGAGGGATTCACCTGCCCTCAGACAACTTCTGCCCTGACACCAGGAGGGATTCACCTGCCCTCAGACAACTTCTGCCCTGAGACCAGGAGGGATTCACCTGCCCTGAGACCAGAGATTCACCTGCCCTCAGACAGCTTCTGCCCTGAGACCAGGAGAGATTCACCTGCCCTCAGACAACTTCTGCCCTGAGACCAGGAGGGATTCACCTGCCCTGAGACCAGAGATTCACCTGCCCTCAGACAGCTTCTGCCCTGAGACCAGGAGAGATTCACCTGCCCTCAGACAACTTCTGCCCTGAGACCAGGAGGGATTCACCTGCCCTGAGACCAGAGATTCACCTGCCCTCAGACAACTTCTGCCCTGAGACCAGGAGGGATTCACCTGCCCTGAGACCAGAGATTCACCTGCCCTCAGACAACTTCTGCTCTGAGACCAGGAGAGATTCACCTGCCCTCAGACAACTTCTGCCCTGAGACCAGGAGAGATTCACCTGCCCTCAGACAACTTCTGCCCTCAGACAACTTCTGCCCTGAGACCAGGAGGGATTCACCTGCCCTGAGACCAGAGATTCACCTGCCCTCAGACAACTTCTGCCCTGAGACCAGGAAAGATTCACCTGCTCTCAGACAACTTCTGCCCTGAGACCAGGAGGGATTCACCTGCCCTCAGACAACTTCTGCCCTGAGACCAGGAGGGATTCACCTGCCCTCAGACAACTTCTGCCCTGAGACCAGGAGAGATTCACCTGCCCTCAGACAACTTCTGCCCTGAGACCAGGATGGATTCACCTGCCCTCAGACAACTACTGCCCTGAGACCAGGAGGGATTCACCTGCCCTGAGACCAGAGATTCACCTGCCCTCAGACAACTTCTGCCCTGAGACCAGGAGGGATTCACCTGCCCTCAGACAACTTCTGCCCTGACACCAGGAGGGATTCACCTGCCCTCAGACAACTTCTGCCCTGAGACCAGGAGGGATTCACCTGCCCTGAGACCAGAGATTCACCTGCCCTCAGACAGCTTCTGCCCTGAGACCAGGAGAGATTCACCTGCCCTCAGACAACTTCTGCCCTGAGACCAGGAGGGATTCACCTGCCCTGAGACCAGAGATTCACCTGCCCTCAGACAACTTCTGCCCTGAGACCAGGAGGGATTCACCTGCCCTGAGACCAGAGATTCACCTGCCCTCAGACAACTTCTGCTCTGAGACCAGGAGAGATTCACCTGCCCTCAGACAACTTCTGCCCTGAGACCAGGAGAGATTCACCTGCCCTCAGACAACTTCTGCCCTCAGACAACTACTGCCCTGAGACCAGGAGGGATTCACCTGCCCTGAGACCAGAGATTCACCTGCCCTCAGACAACTTCTGCCCTGAGACCAGGAGGGATTCACCTGCCCTCAGACAACTTCTGCCCTGACACCAGGAGGGATTCACCTGCCCTCAGACAACTTCTGCCCTGAGACCAGGAGGGATTCACCTGCCCTGAGACCAGAGATTCACCTGCCCTCAGACAACTTCTGCTCTGAGACCAGGAGAGATTCACCTGCCCTCAGACAACTTCTGCCCTGAGACCAGGAGGGATTCACCTGCCCTGAGACCAGAGATTCACCTGCCCTCAGACAACTTCTGCCCCGAGACCAGGATGGATTCACCTGCCCTCAGACAACTTCTGCCCTGAGACCAGGAGGGATTCACCTGCCCTGAGACCAGAGATTCACCTGCCCTCAGACAACTTCTGCCCTGAGACCAGGAGGGATTCACCTGCCCTCAGACAACTTCTGCCCTGACACCAGGAGGGATTCACCTGCCCTCAGACAACTTCTGCCCTGAGACCAGGAGGGATTCACCTGCCCTGAGACCAGAGATTCACCTGCCCTCAGACAGCTTCTGCCCCGAGACCAGGAGAGATTCACCTGCCCTCAGACAACTTCTGCCCTCAGACCAGGAGGGATTCACCTGCCCTGAGACCAGAGATTCACCTGCCCTCAGACAACTTCTGCCCTGAGACCAGGAGGGATTCACCTGCCCTGAGACCAGAGATTCACCTGCCCTCAGACAGCTTCTGCCCTGAGACCAGGAGAGATTCACCTGCCCTCAGACAACTTCTGCCCTGAGACCAGGAGGGATTCACCTGCCCTGAGACCAGAGATTCACCTGCCCTCAGACAACTTCTGCCCTGAGACCAGGAGGGATTCACCTGCCCTGAGACCAGAGATTCACCTGCCCTCAGACAACTTCTGCTCTGAGACCAGGAGAGATTCACCTGCCCTCAGACAACTTCTGCCCTGAGACCAGGAGAGATTCACCTGCCCTCAGACAACTTCTGCCCTCAGACAACTACTGCCCTGAGACCAGGAGGGATTCACCTGCCCTGAGACCAGAGATTCACCTGCCCTCAGACAACTTCTGCCCTGAGACCAGGAGGGATTCACCTGCCCTCAGACAACTTCTGCCCTGACACCAGGAGGGATTCACCTGCCCTCAGACAACTTCTGCCCTGAGACCAGGAGGGATTCACCTGCCCTGAGACCAGAGATTCACCTGCCCTCAGACAGCTTCTGCCCTGAGACCAGGAGAGATTCACCTGCCCTCAGACAACTTCTGCCCTGAGACCAGGAGGGATTCACCTGCCCTGAGACCAGAGATTCACCTGCCCTCAGACAACTTCTGCCCTGAGACCAGGAGGGATTCACCTGCCCTGAGACCAGAGATTCACCTGCCCTCAGACAACTTCTGCTCTGAGACCAGGAGAGATTCACCTGCCCTCAGACAACTTCTGCCCTGAGACCAGGAGGGATTCACCTGCCCTGAGACCAGAGATTCACCTGCCCTCAGACAACTTCTGCCCCGAGACCAGGATGGATTCACCTGCCCTCAGACAACTTCTGCCCTGAGACCAGGAGGGATTCACCTGCCCTGAGACCAGAGATTCACCTGCCCTCAGACAACTTCTGCCCTGAGACCAGGAGGGATTCACCTGCCCTCAGACAACTTCTGCCCTGACACCAGGAGGGATTCACCTGCCCTCAGACAACTTCTGCCCTGAGACCAGGAGGGATTCACCTGCCCTGAGACCAGAGATTCACCTGCCCTCAGACAGCTTCTGCCCCGAGACCAGGAGAGATTCACCTGCCCTCAGACAACTTCTGCCCTGAGACCAGGAGGGATTCACCTGCCCTGAGACCAGAGATTCACCTGCCCTCAGACAACTTCTGCCCTGAGACCAGGAGGGATTCACCTGCCCTGAGACCAGAGATTCACCTGCCCTCAGACAACTTCTGCTCTGAGACCAGGAGAGATTCACCTGCCCTCAGACAACTTCTGCCCTGAGACCAGGAGAGATTCACCTGCCCTCAGACAACTTCTGCCCTCAGACAACTTCTGCCCTGAGACCAGGAGGGATTCACCTGCCCTGAGACCAGAGATTCACCTGCCCTCAGACAACTTCTGCCCTGAGACCAGGAAAGATTCACCTGCTCTCAGACAACTTCTGCCCTGAGACCAGGAGGGATTCACCTGCCCTCAGACAACTTCTGCCCTGAGACCAGGAGGGATTCACCTGCCCTCAGACAACTTCTGCCCTGAGACCAGGAGAGATTCACCTGCCCTCAGACAACTTCTGCCCTGAGACCAGGATGGATTCACCTGCCCTCAGACAACTACTGCCCTGAGACCAGGAGGGATTCACCTGCCCTGAGACCAGAGATTCACCTGCCCTCAGACAACTTCTGCCCTGAGACCAGGAGGGATTCACCTGCCCTCAGACAACTTCTGCCCTGACACCAGGAGGGATTCACCTGCCCTCAGACAACTTCTGCCCTGAGACCAGGAGGGATTCACCTGCCCTGAGACCAGAGATTCACCTGCCCTCAGACAGCTTCTGCCCTGAGACCAGGAGAGATTCACCTGCCCTCAGACAACTTCTGCCCTGAGACCAGGAGGGATTCACCTGCCCTGAGACCAGAGATTCACCTGCCCTCAGACAACTTCTGCCCTGAGACCAGGAGGGATTCACCTGCCCTGAGACCAGAGATTCACCTGCCCTCAGACAACTTCTGCTCTGAGACCAGGAGAGATTCACCTGCCCTCAGACAACTTCTGCCCTGAGACCAGGAGAGATTCACCTGCCCTCAGACAACTTCTGCCCTCAGACAACTACTGCCCTGAGACCAGGAGGGATTCACCTGCCCTGAGACCAGAGATTCACCTGCCCTCAGACAACTTCTGCCCTGAGACCAGGAGGGATTCACCTGCCCTCAGACAACTTCTGCCCTGACACCAGGAGGGATTCACCTGCCCTCAGACAACTTCTGCCCTGAGACCAGGAGGGATTCACCTGCCCTGAGACCAGAGATTCACCTGCCCTCAGACAGCTTCTGCCCTGAGACCAGGAGAGATTCACCTGCCCTCAGACAACTTCTGCCCTGAGACCAGGAGGGATTCACCTGCCCTGAGACCAGAGATTCACCTGCCCTCAGACAACTTCTGCCCTGAGACCAGGAGGGATTCACCTGCCCTGAGACCAGAGATTCACCTGCCCTCAGACAACTTCTGCTCTGAGACCAGGAGAGATTCACCTGCCCTCAGACAACTTCTGCCCTGAGACCAGGAGAGATTCACCTGCCCTCAGACAACTTCTGCCCTCAGACAACTTCTGCCCTGAGACCAGGAGGGATTCACCTGCCCTGAGACCAGAGATTCACCTGCCCTCAGACAACTTCTGCCCTGAGACCAGGAAAGATTCACCTGCTCTCAGACAACTTCTGCCCTGAGACCAGGAGGGATTCACCTGCCCTCAGACAACTTCTGCCCTGAGACCAGGAGGGATTCACCTGCCCTCAGACAACTTCTGCCCTGAGACCAGGAGAGATTCACCTGCCCTCAGACAACTTCTGCCCTGAGACCAGGATGGATTCACCTGCCCTCAGACAACTACTGCCCTGAGACCAGGAGGGATTCACCTGCCCTGAGACCAGAGATTCACCTGCCCTCAGACAACTTCTGCCCTGAGACCAGGAGGGATTCACCTGCCCTCAGACAACTTCTGCCCTGACACCAGGAGGGATTCACCTGCCCTCAGACAACTTCTGCCCTGAGACCAGGAGGGATTCACCTGCCCTGAGACCAGAGATTCACCTGCCCTCAGACAGCTTCTGCCCTGAGACCAGGAGAGATTCACCTGCCCTCAGACAACTTCTGCCCTGAGACCAGGAGGGATTCACCTGCCCTGAGACCAGAGATTCACCTGCCCTCAGACAACTTCTGCTCTGAGACCAGGAGAGATTCACCTGCCCTCAGACAACTTCTGCCCTGAGACCAGGAGAGATTCACCTGCCCTCAGACAACTTCTGCCCTGAGACCAGGAGGGATTCACCTGCCCTCAGACAACTTCTGCCCTCAGACAACTTCTGCCCTGAGACCAGGAGAGATTCACCTGCCCTCAGACAACTTCTGCCCTGAGACCAGGAGGGATTCACCTGCCCTGAGACCAGAGATTCACCTGCCCTCAGACAACTTCTGCCCTGAGACCAGGAGGGATTCACCTGCCCTGAGACCAGAGATTCACCTGCCCTCAGACAACTTCTGCTCTGAGACCAGGAGAGATTCACCTGCCCTCAGACAACTTCTGCCCTGAGACCAGGAGAGATTCACCTGCCCTCAGACAACTTCTGCCCTCAGACAACTTCTGCCCTGAGACCAGGAGGGATTCACCTGCCCTGAGACCAGAGATTCACCTGCCCTCAGACAACTTCTGCCCTGAGACCAGGAAAGATTCACCTGCTCTCAGACAACTTCTGCCCTGAGACCAGGAGGGATTCACCTGCCCTCAGACAACTTCTGCCCTGAGACCAGGAGGGATTCACCTGCCCTCAGACAACATCTGCCCTGAGACCAGGAGAGATTCACCTGCCCTCAGACAACTTCTGCCCTGAGACCAGGAAAGATTCACCTGCCCTCAGACAACTTCTGCCCTGAGACCAGGAGGGATTCACCTGCCCTGAGACCAGAGATTCACCTGCCCTCAGACAACTTCTGCCCTGAGACCAGGAGAGATTCACCTGCCCTCAGACAACTTCTGCCCTGAGACCAGGAGAGATTCACCTGCCCTCAGACAACTTCTGCCCTGAGACCAGGAAAGATTCACCTGCCCTCAGACAACTTCTGCCCTGAGACCAGGAGGGATTCACCTGCCCTCAGACAACTTCTGCCCTCAGACAACTTCTGCCCTGAGACTAGGAAGGATTCACCTGCCCTCAGACAACTTCTGCCCTCAGACAACTTCTGCCCTGAGACCAGGAGGGATTCACCTGCCCTCAGACAACTTCTGCCCTCAGACAACTTCTGCCCTGAGACCAGGAGGGATTCACCTGCCCTGAGACCAGAGATTCACCTGCCCTCAGACAACTTCTGCCCTGAGACCAGGAAAGATTCACCTGCTCTCAGACAACTTCTGCCCTGAGACCAGGAGGGATTCACCTGCCCTCAGACAACTTCTGCCCTGAGACCAGGAGGGATTCACCTGCCCTCAGACAACTTCTGCCCTGACACCAGGAGGGATTCACCTGCCCTCAGACAACTTCTGCCCTGAGACCAGGAGGGATTCACCTGCCCTGAGACCAGAGATTCACCTGCCCTCAGACAGCTTCTGCCCCGAGACCAGGAGAGATTCACCTGCCCTCAGACAACTTCTGCCCTCAGACCAGGAGGGATTCACCTGCCCTGAGACCAGAGATTCACCTGCCCTCAGACAACTTCTGCCCTGAGACCAGGAGGGATTCACCTGCCCTGAGACCAGAGATTCACCTGCCCTCAGACAACTTCTGCCCTGAGACCAGGAGAGATTCACCTGCCCTCAGACAACTTCTGCCCTGAGACCAGGAGAGATTCACCTGCCCTCAGACAACTTCTGCCCTGAGACCAGGAAAGATTCACCTGCCCTCAGACAACTTCTGCCCTGAGACCAGGAGGGATTCACCTGCCCTCAGACAACTTCTGCCCTCAGACAACTTCTGCCCTGAGACTAGGAAGGATTCACCTGCCCTCAGACAACTTCTGCCCTCAGACAACTTCTGCCCTGAGACCAGGAGGGATTCACCTGCCCTCAGACAACTTCTGCCCTCAGACAACTTCTGCCCTGAGACCAGGAGGGATTCACCTGCCCTGTGACCAGAGATTCACCTGCCCTCAGACAACTTCTGCCCTGAGACCAGGAAAGATTCACCTGCTCTCAGACAACTTCTGCCCTGAGACCAGGAGGGATTCACCTGCCCTCAGACAACTTCTGCCCTGAGACCAGGAGGGATTCACCTGCCCTCAGACAACTTCTGCCCTGAGACCAGGAGAGATTCACCTGCCCTCAGACAACTTCTGCCCTGAGACCAGGATGGATTCACCTGCCCTCAGACAACTACTGCCCTGAGACCAGGAGGGATTCACCTGCCCTGAGACCAGAGATTCACCTGCCCTCAGACAACTTCTGCCCTGAGACCAGGAGGGATTCACCTGCCCTCAGACAACTTCTGCCCTGACACCAGGAGGGATTCACCTGCCCTCAGACAACTTCTGCCCTGAGACCAGGAGGGATTCACCTGCCCTGAGACCAGAGATTCACCTGCCCTCAGACAGCTTCTGCCCTGAGACCAGGAGAGATTCACCTGCCCTCAGACAACTTCTGCCCTGAGACCAGGAGGGATTCACCTGCCCTGAGACCAGAGATTCACCTGCCCTCAGACAACTTCTGCCCTGAGACCAGGAGGGATTCACCTGCCCTGAGACCAGAGATTCACCTGCCCTCAGACAACTTCTGCTCTGAGACCAGGAGAGATTCACCTGCCCTCAGACAACTTCTGCCCTGAGACCAGGAGAGATTCACCTGCCCTCAGACAACTTCTGCCCTCAGACAACTACTGCCCTGAGACCAGGAGGGATTCACCTGCCCTGAGACCAGAGATTCACCTGCCCTCAGACAACTTCTGCCCTGAGACCAGGAGGGATTCACCTGCCCTCAGACAACTTCTGCCCTGACACCAGGAGGGATTCACCTGCCCTCAGACAACTTCTGCCCTGAGACCAGGAGGGATTCACCTGCCCTGAGACCAGAGATTCACCTGCCCTCAGACAGCTTCTGCCCTGAGACCAGGAGAGATTCACCTGCCCTCAGACAACTTCTGCCCTGAGACCAGGAGGGATTCACCTGCCCTGAGACCAGAGATTCACCTGCCCTCAGACAACTTCTGCCCTGAGACCAGGAGGGATTCACCTGCCCTGAGACCAGAGATTCACCTGCCCTCAGACAACTTCTGCTCTGAGACCAGGAGAGATTCACCTGCCCTCAGACAACTTCTGCCCTGAGACCAGGAGGGATTCACCTGCCCTGAGACCAGAGATTCACCTGCCCTCAGACAACTTCTGCCCCGAGACCAGGATGGATTCACCTGCCCTCAGACAACTTCTGCCCTGAGACCAGGAGGGATTCACCTGCCCTGAGACCAGAGATTCACCTGCCCTCAGACAACTTCTGCCCTGAGACCAGGAGGGATTCACCTGCCCTCAGACAACTTCTGCCCTGACACCAGGAGGGATTCACCTGCCCTCAGACAACTTCTGCCCTGAGACCAGGAGGGATTCACCTGCCCTGAGACCAGAGATTCACCTGCCCTCAGACAGCTTCTGCCCCGAGACCAGGAGAGATTCACCTGCCCTCAGACAACTTCTGCCCTCAGACCAGGAGGGATTCACCTGCCCTGAGACCAGAGATTCACCTGCCCTCAGACAACTTCTGCCCTGAGACCAGGAGGGATTCACCTGCCCTGAGACCAGAGATTCACCTGCCCTCAGACAACTTCTGCCCTGAGACCAGGAGAGATTCACCTGCCCTCAGACAACTTCTGCCCTGAGACCAGGAGAGATTCACCTGCCCTCAGACAACTTCTGCCCTGAGACCAGGAAAGATTCACCTGCCCTCAGACAACTTCTGCCCTGAGACCAGGAGGGATTCACCTGCCCTCAGACAACTTCTGCCCTCAGACAACTTCTGCCCTGAGACTAGGAAGGATTCACCTGCCCTCAGACAACTTCTGCCCTCAGACAACTTCTGCCCTGAGACCAGGAGGGATTCACCTGCCCTCAGACAACTTCTGCCCTCAGACAACTTCTGCCCTGAGACCAGGAGGGATTCACCTGCCCTGTGACCAGAGATTCACCTGCCCTCAGACAACTTCTGCCCTGAGACCAGGAAAGATTCACCTGCTCTCAGACAACTTCTGCCCTGAGACCAGGAGGGATTCACCTGCCCTCAGACAACTTCTGCCCTGAGACCAGGAGGGATTCACCTGCCCTCAGACAACTTCTGCCCTGAGACCAGGAGAGATTCACCTGCCCTCAGACAACTTCTGCCCTGAGACCAGGATGGATTCACCTGCCCTCAGACAACTACTGCCCTGAGACCAGGAGGGATTCACCTGCCCTGAGACCAGAGATTCACCTGCCCTCAGACAACTTCTGCCCTGAGACCAGGAGGGATTCACCTGCCCTCAGACAACTTCTGCCCTGACACCAGGAGGGATTCACCTGCCCTCAGACAACTTCTGCCCTGAGACCAGGAGGGATTCACCTGCCCTGAGACCAGAGATTCACCTGCCCTCAGACAGCTTCTGCCCTGAGACCAGGAGAGATTCACCTGCCCTCAGACAACTTCTGCCCTGAGACCAGGAGGGATTCACCTGCCCTGAGACCAGAGATTCACCTGCCCTCAGACAGCTTCTGCCCTGAGACCAGGAGAGATTCACCTGCCCTCAGACAACTTCTGCCCTGAGACCAGGAGGGATTCACCTGCCCTGAGACCAGAGATTCACCTGCCCTCAGACAACTTCTGCCCTGAGACCAGGAGGGATTCACCTGCCCTGAGACCAGAGATTCACCTGCCCTCAGACAACTTCTGCTCTGAGACCAGGAGAGATTCACCTGCCCTCAGACAACTTCTGCCCTGAGACCAGGAGAGATTCACCTGCCCTCAGACAACTTCTGCCCTCAGACAACTTCTGCCCTGAGACCAGGAGGGATTCACCTGCCCTGAGACCAGAGATTCACCTGCCCTCAGACAACTTCTGCCCTGAGACCAGGAAAGATTCACCTGCTCTCAGACAACTTCTGCCCTGAGACCAGGAGGGATTCACCTGCCCTCAGACAACTTCTGCCCTGAGACCAGGAGGGATTCACCTGCCCTCAGACAACTTCTGCCCTGAGACCAGGAGAGATTCACCTGCCCTCAGACAACTTCTGCCCTGAGACCAGGATGGATTCACCTGCCCTCAGACAACTACTGCCCTGAGACCAGGAGGGATTCACCTGCCCTGAGACCAGAGATTCACCTGCCCTCAGACAACTTCTGCCCTGAGACCAGGAGGGATTCACCTGCCCTCAGACAACTTCTGCCCTGACACCAGGAGGGATTCACCTGCCCTCAGACAACTTCTGCCCTGAGACCAGGAGGGATTCACCTGCCCTGAGACCAGAGATTCACCTGCCCTCAGACAGCTTCTGCCCTGAGACCAGGAGAGATTCACCTGCCCTCAGACAACTTCTGCCCTGAGACCAGGAGGGATTCACCTGCCCTGAGACCAGAGATTCACCTGCCCTCAGACAACTTCTGCCCTGAGACCAGGAGGGATTCACCTGCCCTGAGACCAGAGATTCACCTGCCCTCAGACAACTTCTGCTCTGAGACCAGGAGAGATTCACCTGCCCTCAGACAACTTCTGCCCTGAGACCAGGAGAGATTCACCTGCCCTCAGACAACTTCTGCCCTCAGACAACTACTGCCCTGAGACCAGGAGGGATTCACCTGCCCTGAGACCAGAGATTCACCTGCCCTCAGACAACTTCTGCCCTGAGACCAGGAGGGATTCACCTGCCCTCAGACAACTTCTGCCCTGACACCAGGAGGGATTCACCTGCCCTCAGACAACTTCTGCCCTGAGACCAGGAGGGATTCACCTGCCCTGAGACCAGAGATTCACCTGCCCTCAGACAACTTCTGCTCTGAGACCAGGAGAGATTCACCTGCCCTCAGACAACTTCTGCCCTGAGACCAGGAGGGATTCACCTGCCCTGAGACCAGAGATTCACCTGCCCTCAGACAACTTCTGCCCCGAGACCAGGATGGATTCACCTGCCCTCAGACAACTTCTGCCCTGAGACCAGGAGGGATTCACCTGCCCTGAGACCAGAGATTCACCTGCCCTCAGACAACTTCTGCCCTGAGACCAGGAGGGATTCACCTGCCCTCAGACAACTTCTGCCCTGACACCAGGAGGGATTCACCTGCCCTCAGACAACTTCTGCCCTGAGACCAGGAGGGATTCACCTGCCCTGAGACCAGAGATTCACCTGCCCTCAGACAGCTTCTGCCCCGAGACCAGGAGAGATTCACCTGCCCTCAGACAACTTCTGCCCTCAGACCAGGAGGGATTCACCTGCCCTGAGACCAGAGATTCACCTGCCCTCAGACAACTTCTGCCCTGAGACCAGGAGGGATTCACCTGCCCTGAGACCAGAGATTCACCTGCCCTCAGACAGCTTCTGCCCTGAGACCAGGAGAGATTCACCTGCCCTCAGACAACTTCTGCCCTGAGACCAGGAGGGATTCACCTGCCCTGAGACCAGAGATTCACCTGCCCTCAGACAACTTCTGCCCTGAGACCAGGAGGGATTCACCTGCCCTGAGACCAGAGATTCACCTGCCCTCAGACAACTTCTGCTCTGAGACCAGGAGAGATTCACCTGCCCTCAGACAACTTCTGCCCTGAGACCAGGAGAGATTCACCTGCCCTCAGACAACTTCTGCCCTCAGACAACTACTGCCCTGAGACCAGGAGGGATTCACCTGCCCTGAGACCAGAGATTCACCTGCCCTCAGACAACTTCTGCCCTGAGACCAGGAGGGATTCACCTGCCCTCAGACAACTTCTGCCCTGACACCAGGAGGGATTCACCTGCCCTCAGACAACTTCTGCCCTGAGACCAGGAGGGATTCACCTGCCCTGAGACCAGAGATTCACCTGCCCTCAGACAGCTTCTGCCCTGAGACCAGGAGAGATTCACCTGCCCTCAGACAACTTCTGCCCTGAGACCAGGAGGGATTCACCTGCCCTGAGACCAGAGATTCACCTGCCCTCAGACAACTTCTGCCCTGAGACCAGGAGGGATTCACCTGCCCTGAGACCAGAGATTCACCTGCCCTCAGACAACTTCTGCTCTGAGACCAGGAGAGATTCACCTGCCCTCAGACAACTTCTGCCCTGAGACCAGGAGGGATTCACCTGCCCTGAGACCAGAGATTCACCTGCCCTCAGACAACTTCTGCCCCGAGACCAGGATGGATTCACCTGCCCTCAGACAACTTCTGCCCTGAGACCAGGAGGGATTCACCTGCCCTGAGACCAGAGATTCACCTGCCCTCAGACAACTTCTGCCCTGAGACCAGGAGGGATTCACCTGCCCTCAGACAACTTCTGCCCTGACACCAGGAGGGATTCACCTGCCCTCAGACAACTTCTGCCCTGAGACCAGGAGGGATTCACCTGCCCTGAGACCAGAGATTCACCTGCCCTCAGACAGCTTCTGCCCCGAGACCAGGAGAGATTCACCTGCCCTCAGACAACTTCTGCCCTCAGACCAGGAGGGATTCACCTGCCCTGAGACCAGAGATTCACCTGCCCTCAGACAACTTCTGCCCTGAGACCAGGAGGGATTCACCTGCCCTGAGACCAGAGATTCACCTGCCCTCAGACAACTTCTGCCCTGAGACCAGGAGAGATTCACCTGCCCTCAGACAACTTCTGCCCTGAGACCAGGAGAGATTCACCTGCCCTCAGACAACTTCTGCCCTGAGACCAGGAAAGATTCACCTGCCCTCAGACAACTTCTGCCCTGAGACCAGGAGGGATTCACCTGCCCTCAGACAACTTCTGCCCTCAGACAACTTCTGCCCTGAGACTAGGAAGGATTCACCTGCCCTCAGACAACTTCTGCCCTCAGACAACTTCTGCCCTGAGACCAGGAGGGATTCACCTGCCCTCAGACAACTTCTGCCCTCAGACAACTTCTGCCCTGAGACCAGGAGGGATTCACCTGCCCTGTGACCAGAGATTCACCTGCCCTCAGACAACTTCTGCCCTGAGACCAGGAAAGATTCACCTGCTCTCAGACAACTTCTGCCCTGAGACCAGGAGGGATTCACCTGCCCTCAGACAACTTCTGCCCTGAGACCAGGAGGGATTCACCTGCCCTCAGACAACTTCTGCCCTGAGACCAGGAGAGATTCACCTGCCCTCAGACAACTTCTGCCCTGAGACCAGGATGGATTCACCTGCCCTCAGACAACTACTGCCCTGAGACCAGGAGGGATTCACCTGCCCTGAGACCAGAGATTCACCTGCCCTCAGACAACTTCTGCCCTGAGACCAGGAGGGATTCACCTGCCCTCAGACAACTTCTGCCCTGACACCAGGAGGGATTCACCTGCCCTCAGACAACTTCTGCCCTGAGACCAGGAGGGATTCACCTGCCCTGAGACCAGAGATTCACCTGCCCTCAGACAGCTTCTGCCCTGAGACCAGGAGAGATTCACCTGCCCTCAGACAACTTCTGCCCTGAGACCAGGAGGGATTCACCTGCCCTGAGACCAGAGATTCACCTGCCCTCAGACAGCTTCTGCCCTGAGACCAGGAGAGATTCACCTGCCCTCAGACAACTTCTGCCCTGAGACCAGGAGGGATTCACCTGCCCTGAGACCAGAGATTCACCTGCCCTCAGACAACTTCTGCCCTGAGACCAGGAGGGATTCACCTGCCCTGAGACCAGAGATTCACCTGCCCTCAGACAACTTCTGCTCTGAGACCAGGAGAGATTCACCTGCCCTCAGACAACTTCTGCCCTGAGACCAGGAGAGATTCACCTGCCCTCAGACAACTTCTGCCCTCAGACAACTTCTGCCCTGAGACCAGGAGGGATTCACCTGCCCTGAGACCAGAGATTCACCTGCCCTCAGACAACTTCTGCCCTGAGACCAGGAAAGATTCACCTGCTCTCAGACAACTTCTGCCCTGAGACCAGGAGGGATTCACCTGCCCTCAGACAACTTCTGCCCTGAGACCAGGAGGGATTCACCTGCCCTCAGACAACTTCTGCCCTGAGACCAGGAGAGATTCACCTGCCCTCAGACAACTTCTGCCCTGAGACCAGGATGGATTCACCTGCCCTCAGACAACTACTGCCCTGAGACCAGGAGGGATTCACCTGCCCTGAGACCAGAGATTCACCTGCCCTCAGACAACTTCTGCCCTGAGACCAGGAGGGATTCACCTGCCCTCAGACAACTTCTGCCCTGACACCAGGAGGGATTCACCTGCCCTCAGACAACTTCTGCCCTGAGACCAGGAGGGATTCACCTGCCCTGAGACCAGAGATTCACCTGCCCTCAGACAGCTTCTGCCCTGAGACCAGGAGAGATTCACCTGCCCTCAGACAACTTCTGCCCTGAGACCAGGAGGGATTCACCTGCCCTGAGACCAGAGATTCACCTGCCCTCAGACAACTTCTGCTCTGAGACCAGGAGAGATTCACCTGCCCTCAGACAACTTCTGCCCTGAGACCAGGAGAGATTCACCTGCCCTCAGACAACTTCTGCCCTGAGACCAGGAGGGATTCACCTGCCCTCAGACAACTTCTGCCCTCAGACAACTTCTGCCCTGAGACCAGGAGAGATTCACCTGCCCTCAGACAACTTCTGCCCTGAGACCAGGAGGGATTCACCTGCCCTGAGACCAGAGATTCACCTGCCCTCAGACAACTTCTGCCCTGAGACCAGGAGGGATTCACCTGCCCTGAGACCAGAGATTCACCTGCCCTCAGACAACTTCTGCTCTGAGACCAGGAGAGATTCACCTGCCCTCAGACAACTTCTGCCCTGAGACCAGGAGAGATTCACCTGCCCTCAGACAACTTCTGCCCTCAGACAACTTCTGCCCTGAGACCAGGAGGGATTCACCTGCCCTGAGACCAGAGATTCACCTGCCCTCAGACAACTTCTGCCCTGAGACCAGGAAAGATTCACCTGCTCTCAGACAACTTCTGCCCTGAGACCAGGAGGGATTCACCTGCCCTCAGACAACTTCTGCCCTGAGACCAGGAGGGATTCACCTGCCCTCAGACAACATCTGCCCTGAGACCAGGAGAGATTCACCTGCCCTCAGACAACTTCTGCCCTGAGACCAGGAAAGATTCACCTGCCCTCAGACAACTTCTGCCCTGAGACCAGGAGGGATTCACCTGCCCTGAGACCAGAGATTCACCTGCCCTCAGACAACTTCTGCCCTGAGACCAGGAGAGATTCACCTGCCCTCAGACAACTTCTGCCCTGAGACCAGGAGAGATTCACCTGCCCTCAGACAACTTCTGCCCTGAGACCAGGAAAGATTCACCTGCCCTCAGACAACTTCTGCCCTGAGACCAGGAGGGATTCACCTGCCCTCAGACAACTTCTGCCCTCAGACAACTTCTGCCCTGAGACTAGGAAGGATTCACCTGCCCTCAGACAACTTCTGCCCTCAGACAACTTCTGCCCTGAGACCAGGAGGGATTCACCTGCCCTCAGACAACTTCTGCCCTCAGACAACTTCTGCCCTGAGACCAGGAGGGATTCACCTGCCCTGAGACCAGAGATTCACCTGCCCTCAGACAACTTCTGCCCTGAGACCAGGAAAGATTCACCTGCTCTCAGACAACTTCTGCCCTGAGACCAGGAGGGATTCACCTGCCCTCAGACAACTTCTGCCCTGAGACCAGGAGGGATTCACCTGCCCTCAGACAACTTCTGCCCTGACACCAGGAGGGATTCACCTGCCCTCAGACAACTTCTGCCCTGAGACCAGGAGGGATTCACCTGCCCTGAGACCAGAGATTCACCTGCCCTCAGACAGCTTCTGCCCCGAGACCAGGAGAGATTCACCTGCCCTCAGACAACTTCTGCCCTCAGACCAGGAGGGATTCACCTGCCCTGAGACCAGAGATTCACCTGCCCTCAGACAACTTCTGCCCTGAGACCAGGAGGGATTCACCTGCCCTGAGACCAGAGATTCACCTGCCCTCAGACAACTTCTGCCCTGAGACCAGGAGAGATTCACCTGCCCTCAGACAACTTCTGCCCTGAGACCAGGAGAGATTCACCTGCCCTCAGACAACTTCTGCCCTGAGACCAGGAAAGATTCACCTGCCCTCAGACAACTTCTGCCCTGAGACCAGGAGGGATTCACCTGCCCTCAGACAACTTCTGCCCTCAGACAACTTCTGCCCTGAGACTAGGAAGGATTCACCTGCCCTCAGACAACTTCTGCCCTCAGACAACTTCTGCCCTGAGACCAGGAGGGATTCACCTGCCCTCAGACAACTTCTGCCCTCAGACAACTTCTGCCCTGAGACCAGGAGGGATTCACCTGCCCTGTGACCAGAGATTCACCTGCCCTCAGACAACTTCTGCCCTGAGACCAGGAAAGATTCACCTGCTCTCAGACAACTTCTGCCCTGAGACCAGGAGGGATTCACCTGCCCTCAGACAACTTCTGCCCTGAGACCAGGAGGGATTCACCTGCCCTCAGACAACTTCTGCCCTGAGACCAGGAGAGATTCACCTGCCCTCAGACAACTTCTGCCCTGAGACCAGGATGGATTCACCTGCCCTCAGACAACTACTGCCCTGAGACCAGGAGGGATTCACCTGCCCTGAGACCAGAGATTCACCTGCCCTCAGACAACTTCTGCCCTGAGACCAGGAGGGATTCACCTGCCCTCAGACAACTTCTGCCCTGACACCAGGAGGGATTCACCTGCCCTCAGACAACTTCTGCCCTGAGACCAGGAGGGATTCACCTGCCCTGAGACCAGAGATTCACCTGCCCTCAGACAGCTTCTGCCCTGAGACCAGGAGAGATTCACCTGCCCTCAGACAACTTCTGCCCTGAGACCAGGAGGGATTCACCTGCCCTGAGACCAGAGATTCACCTGCCCTCAGACAACTTCTGCCCTGAGACCAGGAGGGATTCACCTGCCCTGAGACCAGAGATTCACCTGCCCTCAGACAACTTCTGCTCTGAGACCAGGAGAGATTCACCTGCCCTCAGACAACTTCTGCCCTGAGACCAGGAGAGATTCACCTGCCCTCAGACAACTTCTGCCCTCAGACAACTACTGCCCTGAGACCAGGAGGGATTCACCTGCCCTGAGACCAGAGATTCACCTGCCCTCAGACAACTTCTGCCCTGAGACCAGGAGGGATTCACCTGCCCTCAGACAACTTCTGCCCTGACACCAGGAGGGATTCACCTGCCCTCAGACAACTTCTGCCCTGAGACCAGGAGGGATTCACCTGCCCTGAGACCAGAGATTCACCTGCCCTCAGACAGCTTCTGCCCTGAGACCAGGAGAGATTCACCTGCCCTCAGACAACTTCTGCCCTGAGACCAGGAGGGATTCACCTGCCCTGAGACCAGAGATTCACCTGCCCTCAGACAACTTCTGCCCTGAGACCAGGAGGGATTCACCTGCCCTGAGACCAGAGATTCACCTGCCCTCAGACAACTTCTGCTCTGAGACCAGGAGAGATTCACCTGCCCTCAGACAACTTCTGCCCTGAGACCAGGAGGGATTCACCTGCCCTGAGACCAGAGATTCACCTGCCCTCAGACAACTTCTGCCCCGAGACCAGGATGGATTCACCTGCCCTCAGACAACTTCTGCCCTGAGACCAGGAGGGATTCACCTGCCCTGAGACCAGAGATTCACCTGCCCTCAGACAACTTCTGCCCTGAGACCAGGAGGGATTCACCTGCCCTCAGACAACTTCTGCCCTGACACCAGGAGGGATTCACCTGCCCTCAGACAACTTCTGCCCTGAGACCAGGAGGGATTCACCTGCCCTGAGACCAGAGATTCACCTGCCCTCAGACAGCTTCTGCCCCGAGACCAGGAGAGATTCACCTGCCCTCAGACAACTTCTGCCCTCAGACCAGGAGGGATTCACCTGCCCTGAGACCAGAGATTCACCTGCCCTCAGACAACTTCTGCCCTGAGACCAGGAGGGATTCACCTGCCCTGAGACCAGAGATTCACCTGCCCTCAGACAACTTCTGCCCTGAGACCAGGAGAGATTCACCTGCCCTCAGACAACTTCTGCCCTGAGACCAGGAGAGATTCACCTGCCCTCAGACAACTTCTGCCCTGAGACCAGGAAAGATTCACCTGCCCTCAGACAACTTCTGCCCTGAGACCAGGAGGGATTCACCTGCCCTCAGACAACTTCTGCCCTCAGACAACTTCTGCCCTGAGACTAGGAAGGATTCACCTGCCCTCAGACAACTTCTGCCCTCAGACAACTTCTGCCCTGAGACCAGGAGGGATTCACCTGCCCTCAGACAACTTCTGCCCTCAGACAACTTCTGCCCTGAGACCAGGAGGGATTCACCTGCCCTGTGACCAGAGATTCACCTGCCCTCAGACAACTTCTGCCCTGAGACCAGGAAAGATTCACCTGCTCTCAGACAACTTCTGCCCTGAGACCAGGAGGGATTCACCTGCCCTCAGACAACTTCTGCCCTGAGACCAGGAGGGATTCACCTGCCCTCAGACAACTTCTGCCCTGAGACCAGGAGAGATTCACCTGCCCTCAGACAACTTCTGCCCTGAGACCAGGATGGATTCACCTGCCCTCAGACAACTACTGCCCTGAGACCAGGAGGGATTCACCTGCCCTGAGACCAGAGATTCACCTGCCCTCAGACAACTTCTGCCCTGAGACCAGGAGGGATTCACCTGCCCTCAGACAACTTCTGCCCTGACACCAGGAGGGATTCACCTGCCCTCAGACAACTTCTGCCCTGAGACCAGGAGGGATTCACCTGCCCTGAGACCAGAGATTCACCTGCCCTCAGACAGCTTCTGCCCTGAGACCAGGAGAGATTCACCTGCCCTCAGACAACTTCTGCCCTGAGACCAGGAGGGATTCACCTGCCCTGAGACCAGAGATTCACCTGCCCTCAGACAGCTTCTGCCCTGAGACCAGGAGAGATTCACCTGCCCTCAGACAACTTCTGCCCTGAGACCAGGAGGGATTCACCTGCCCTGAGACCAGAGATTCACCTGCCCTCAGACAACTTCTGCCCTGAGACCAGGAGGGATTCACCTGCCCTGAGACCAGAGATTCACCTGCCCTCAGACAACTTCTGCTCTGAGACCAGGAGAGATTCACCTGCCCTCAGACAACTTCTGCCCTGAGACCAGGAGAGATTCACCTGCCCTCAGACAACTTCTGCCCTCAGACAACTTCTGCCCTGAGACCAGGAGGGATTCACCTGCCCTGAGACCAGAGATTCACCTGCCCTCAGACAACTTCTGCCCTGAGACCAGGAAAGATTCACCTGCTCTCAGACAACTTCTGCCCTGAGACCAGGAGGGATTCACCTGCCCTCAGACAACTTCTGCCCTGAGACCAGGAGGGATTCACCTGCCCTCAGACAACTTCTGCCCTGAGACCAGGAGAGATTCACCTGCCCTCAGACAACTTCTGCCCTGAGACCAGGATGGATTCACCTGCCCTCAGACAACTACTGCCCTGAGACCAGGAGGGATTCACCTGCCCTGAGACCAGAGATTCACCTGCCCTCAGACAACTTCTGCCCTGAGACCAGGAGGGATTCACCTGCCCTCAGACAACTTCTGCCCTGACACCAGGAGGGATTCACCTGCCCTCAGACAACTTCTGCCCTGAGACCAGGAGGGATTCACCTGCCCTGAGACCAGAGATTCACCTGCCCTCAGACAGCTTCTGCCCTGAGACCAGGAGAGATTCACCTGCCCTCAGACAACTTCTGCCCTGAGACCAGGAGGGATTCACCTGCCCTGAGACCAGAGATTCACCTGCCCTCAGACAACTTCTGCCCTGAGACCAGGAGGGATTCACCTGCCCTGAGACCAGAGATTCACCTGCCCTCAGACAACTTCTGCTCTGAGACCAGGAGAGATTCACCTGCCCTCAGACAACTTCTGCCCTGAGACCAGGAGAGATTCACCTGCCCTCAGACAACTTCTGCCCTCAGACAACTACTGCCCTGAGACCAGGAGGGATTCACCTGCCCTGAGACCAGAGATTCACCTGCCCTCAGACAACTTCTGCCCTGAGACCAGGAGGGATTCACCTGCCCTCAGACAACTTCTGCCCTGACACCAGGAGGGATTCACCTGCCCTCAGACAACTTCTGCCCTGAGACCAGGAGGGATTCACCTGCCCTGAGACCAGAGATTCACCTGCCCTCAGACAACTTCTGCTCTGAGACCAGGAGAGATTCACCTGCCCTCAGACAACTTCTGCCCTGAGACCAGGAGGGATTCACCTGCCCTGAGACCAGAGATTCACCTGCCCTCAGACAACTTCTGCCCCGAGACCAGGATGGATTCACCTGCCCTCAGACAACTTCTGCCCTGAGACCAGGAGGGATTCACCTGCCCTGAGACCAGAGATTCACCTGCCCTCAGACAACTTCTGCCCTGAGACCAGGAGGGATTCACCTGCCCTCAGACAACTTCTGCCCTGACACCAGGAGGGATTCACCTGCCCTCAGACAACTTCTGCCCTGAGACCAGGAGGGATTCACCTGCCCTGAGACCAGAGATTCACCTGCCCTCAGACAGCTTCTGCCCCGAGACCAGGAGAGATTCACCTGCCCTCAGACAACTTCTGCCCTCAGACCAGGAGGGATTCACCTGCCCTGAGACCAGAGATTCACCTGCCCTCAGACAACTTCTGCCCTGAGACCAGGAGGGATTCACCTGCCCTGAGACCAGAGATTCACCTGCCCTCAGACAGCTTCTGCCCTGAGACCAGGAGAGATTCACCTGCCCTCAGACAACTTCTGCCCTGAGACCAGGAGGGATTCACCTGCCCTGAGACCAGAGATTCACCTGCCCTCAGACAACTTCTGCCCTGAGACCAGGAGGGATTCACCTGCCCTGAGACCAGAGATTCACCTGCCCTCAGACAACTTCTGCTCTGAGACCAGGAGAGATTCACCTGCCCTCAGACAACTTCTGCCCTGAGACCAGGAGAGATTCACCTGCCCTCAGACAACTTCTGCCCTCAGACAACTACTGCCCTGAGACCAGGAGGGATTCACCTGCCCTGAGACCAGAGATTCACCTGCCCTCAGACAACTTCTGCCCTGAGACCAGGAGGGATTCACCTGCCCTCAGACAACTTCTGCCCTGACACCAGGAGGGATTCACCTGCCCTCAGACAACTTCTGCCCTGAGACCAGGAGGGATTCACCTGCCCTGAGACCAGAGATTCACCTGCCCTCAGACAGCTTCTGCCCTGAGACCAGGAGAGATTCACCTGCCCTCAGACAACTTCTGCCCTGAGACCAGGAGGGATTCACCTGCCCTGAGACCAGAGATTCACCTGCCCTCAGACAACTTCTGCCCTGAGACCAGGAGGGATTCACCTGCCCTGAGACCAGAGATTCACCTGCCCTCAGACAACTTCTGCTCTGAGACCAGGAGAGATTCACCTGCCCTCAGACAACTTCTGCCCTGAGACCAGGAGGGATTCACCTGCCCTGAGACCAGAGATTCACCTGCCCTCAGACAACTTCTGCCCCGAGACCAGGATGGATTCACCTGCCCTCAGACAACTTCTGCCCTGAGACCAGGAGGGATTCACCTGCCCTGAGACCAGAGATTCACCTGCCCTCAGACAACTTCTGCCCTGAGACCAGGAGGGATTCACCTGCCCTCAGACAACTTCTGCCCTGACACCAGGAGGGATTCACCTGCCCTCAGACAACTTCTGCCCTGAGACCAGGAGGGATTCACCTGCCCTGAGACCAGAGATTCACCTGCCCTCAGACAGCTTCTGCCCCGAGACCAGGAGAGATTCACCTGCCCTCAGACAACTTCTGCCCTCAGACCAGGAGGGATTCACCTGCCCTGAGACCAGAGATTCACCTGCCCTCAGACAACTTCTGCCCTGAGACCAGGAGGGATTCACCTGCCCTGAGACCAGAGATTCACCTGCCCTCAGACAACTTCTGCCCTGAGACCAGGAGAGATTCACCTGCCCTCAGACAACTTCTGCCCTGAGACCAGGAGAGATTCACCTGCCCTCAGACAACTTCTGCCCTGAGACCAGGAAAGATTCACCTGCCCTCAGACAACTTCTGCCCTGAGACCAGGAGGGATTCACCTGCCCTCAGACAACTTCTGCCCTCAGACAACTTCTGCCCTGAGACTAGGAAGGATTCACCTGCCCTCAGACAACTTCTGCCCTCAGACAACTTCTGCCCTGAGACCAGGAGGGATTCACCTGCCCTCAGACAACTTCTGCCCTCAGACAACTTCTGCCCTGAGACCAGGAGGGATTCACCTGCCCTGTGACCAGAGATTCACCTGCCCTCAGACAACTTCTGCCCTGAGACCAGGAAAGATTCACCTGCTCTCAGACAACTTCTGCCCTGAGACCAGGAGGGATTCACCTGCCCTCAGACAACTTCTGCCCTGAGACCAGGAGGGATTCACCTGCCCTCAGACAACTTCTGCCCTGAGACCAGGAGAGATTCACCTGCCCTCAGACAACTTCTGCCCTGAGACCAGGATGGATTCACCTGCCCTCAGACAACTACTGCCCTGAGACCAGGAGGGATTCACCTGCCCTGAGACCAGAGATTCACCTGCCCTCAGACAACTTCTGCCCTGAGACCAGGAGGGATTCACCTGCCCTCAGACAACTTCTGCCCTGACACCAGGAGGGATTCACCTGCCCTCAGACAACTTCTGCCCTGAGACCAGGAGGGATTCACCTGCCCTGAGACCAGAGATTCACCTGCCCTCAGACAGCTTCTGCCCTGAGACCAGGAGAGATTCACCTGCCCTCAGACAACTTCTGCCCTGAGACCAGGAGGGATTCACCTGCCCTGAGACCAGAGATTCACCTGCCCTCAGACAGCTTCTGCCCTGAGACCAGGAGAGATTCACCTGCCCTCAGACAACTTCTGCCCTGAGACCAGGAGGGATTCACCTGCCCTGAGACCAGAGATTCACCTGCCCTCAGACAACTTCTGCCCTGAGACCAGGAGGGATTCACCTGCCCTGAGACCAGAGATTCACCTGCCCTCAGACAACTTCTGCTCTGAGACCAGGAGAGATTCACCTGCCCTCAGACAACTTCTGCCCTGAGACCAGGAGAGATTCACCTGCCCTCAGACAACTTCTGCCCTCAGACAACTTCTGCCCTGAGACCAGGAGGGATTCACCTGCCCTGAGACCAGAGATTCACCTGCCCTCAGACAACTTCTGCCCTGAGACCAGGAAAGATTCACCTGCTCTCAGACAACTTCTGCCCTGAGACCAGGAGGGATTCACCTGCCCTCAGACAACTTCTGCCCTGAGACCAGGAGGGATTCACCTGCCCTCAGACAACTTCTGCCCTGAGACCAGGAGAGATTCACCTGCCCTCAGACAACTTCTGCCCTGAGACCAGGATGGATTCACCTGCCCTCAGACAACTACTGCCCTGAGACCAGGAGGGATTCACCTGCCCTGAGACCAGAGATTCACCTGCCCTCAGACAACTTCTGCCCTGAGACCAGGAGGGATTCACCTGCCCTCAGACAACTTCTGCCCTGACACCAGGAGGGATTCACCTGCCCTCAGACAACTTCTGCCCTGAGACCAGGAGGGATTCACCTGCCCTGAGACCAGAGATTCACCTGCCCTCAGACAGCTTCTGCCCTGAGACCAGGAGAGATTCACCTGCCCTCAGACAACTTCTGCCCTGAGACCAGGAGGGATTCACCTGCCCTGAGACCAGAGATTCACCTGCCCTCAGACAACTTCTGCCCTGAGACCAGGAGGGATTCACCTGCCCTGAGACCAGAGATTCACCTGCCCTCAGACAACTTCTGCTCTGAGACCAGGAGAGATTCACCTGCCCTCAGACAACTTCTGCCCTGAGACCAGGAGAGATTCACCTGCCCTCAGACAACTTCTGCCCTCAGACAACTACTGCCCTGAGACCAGGAGGGATTCACCTGCCCTGAGACCAGAGATTCACCTGCCCTCAGACAACTTCTGCCCTGAGACCAGGAGGGATTCACCTGCCCTCAGACAACTTCTGCCCTGACACCAGGAGGGATTCACCTGCCCTCAGACAACTTCTGCCCTGAGACCAGGAGGGATTCACCTGCCCTGAGACCAGAGATTCACCTGCCCTCAGACAGCTTCTGCCCTGAGACCAGGAGAGATTCACCTGCCCTCAGACAACTTCTGCCCTGAGACCAGGAGGGATTCACCTGCCCTGAGACCAGAGATTCACCTGCCCTCAGACAACTTCTGCCCTGAGACCAGGAGGGATTCACCTGCCCTGAGACCAGAGATTCACCTGCCCTCAGACAACTTCTGCTCTGAGACCAGGAGAGATTCACCTGCCCTCAGACAACTTCTGCCCTGAGACCAGGAGAGATTCACCTGCCCTCAGACAACTTCTGCCCTCAGACAACTTCTGCCCTGAGACCAGGAGGGATTCACCTGCCCTGAGACCAGAGATTCACCTGCCCTCAGACAACTTCTGCCCTGAGACCAGGAAAGATTCACCTGCTCTCAGACAACTTCTGCCCTGAGACCAGGAGGGATTCACCTGCCCTCAGACAACTTCTGCCCTGAGACCAGGAGGGATTCACCTGCCCTCAGACAACTTCTGCCCTGAGACCAGGAGAGATTCACCTGCCCTCAGACAACTTCTGCCCTGAGACCAGGATGGATTCACCTGCCCTCAGACAACTACTGCCCTGAGACCAGGAGGGATTCACCTGCCCTGAGACCAGAGATTCACCTGCCCTCAGACAACTTCTGCCCTGAGACCAGGAGGGATTCACCTGCCCTCAGACAACTTCTGCCCTGACACCAGGAGGGATTCACCTGCCCTCAGACAACTTCTGCCCTGAGACCAGGAGGGATTCACCTGCCCTGAGACCAGAGATTCACCTGCCCTCAGACAGCTTCTGCCCTGAGACCAGGAGAGATTCACCTGCCCTCAGACAACTTCTGCCCTGAGACCAGGAGGGATTCACCTGCCCTGAGACCAGAGATTCACCTGCCCTCAGACAACTTCTGCTCTGAGACCAGGAGAGATTCACCTGCCCTCAGACAACTTCTGCCCTGAGACCAGGAGAGATTCACCTGCCCTCAGACAACTTCTGCCCTGAGACCAGGAGGGATTCACCTGCCCTCAGACAACTTCTGCCCTCAGACAACTTCTGCCCTGAGACCAGGAGAGATTCACCTGCCCTCAGACAACTTCTGCCCTGAGACCAGGAGGGATTCACCTGCCCTGAGACCAGAGATTCACCTGCCCTCAGACAACTTCTGCCCTGAGACCAGGAGGGATTCACCTGCCCTGAGACCAGAGATTCACCTGCCCTCAGACAACTTCTGCTCTGAGACCAGGAGAGATTCACCTGCCCTCAGACAACTTCTGCCCTGAGACCAGGAGAGATTCACCTGCCCTCAGACAACTTCTGCCCTCAGACAACTTCTGCCCTGAGACCAGGAGGGATTCACCTGCCCTGAGACCAGAGATTCACCTGCCCTCAGACAACTTCTGCCCTGAGACCAGGAAAGATTCACCTGCTCTCAGACAACTTCTGCCCTGAGACCAGGAGGGATTCACCTGCCCTCAGACAACTTCTGCCCTGAGACCAGGAGGGATTCACCTGCCCTCAGACAACATCTGCCCTGAGACCAGGAGAGATTCACCTGCCCTCAGACAACTTCTGCCCTGAGACCAGGAAAGATTCACCTGCCCTCAGACAACTTCTGCCCTGAGACCAGGAGGGATTCACCTGCCCTGAGACCAGAGATTCACCTGCCCTCAGACAACTTCTGCCCTGAGACCAGGAGAGATTCACCTGCCCTCAGACAACTTCTGCCCTGAGACCAGGAGAGATTCACCTGCCCTCAGACAACTTCTGCCCTGAGACCAGGAAAGATTCACCTGCCCTCAGACAACTTCTGCCCTGAGACCAGGAGGGATTCACCTGCCCTCAGACAACTTCTGCCCTCAGACAACTTCTGCCCTGAGACTAGGAAGGATTCACCTGCCCTCAGACAACTTCTGCCCTCAGACAACTTCTGCCCTGAGACCAGGAGGGATTCACCTGCCCTCAGACAACTTCTGCCCTCAGACAACTTCTGCCCTGAGACCAGGAGGGATTCACCTGCCCTGAGACCAGAGATTCACCTGCCCTCAGACAACTTCTGCCCTGAGACCAGGAAAGATTCACCTGCTCTCAGACAACTTCTGCCCTGAGACCAGGAGGGATTCACCTGCCCTCAGACAACTTCTGCCCTGAGACCAGGAGGGATTCACCTGCCCTCAGACAACTTCTGCCCTGAGACCAGGAGAGATTCACCTGCCCTCAGACAACTTCTGCCCTGAGACCAGGATGGATTCACCTGCCCTCAGACAACTACTGCCCTGAGACCAGGAGGGATTCACCTGCCCTGAGACCAGAGATTCACCTGCCCTCAGACAACTTCTGCCCTGAGACCAGGAGGGATTCACCTGCCCTCAGACAACTTCTGCCCTGACACCAGGAGGGATTCACCTGCCCTCAGACAACTTCTGCCCTGAGACCAGGAGGGATTCACCTGCCCTGAGACCAGAGATTCACCTGCCCTCAGACAGCTTCTGCCCTGAGACCAGGAGAGATTCACCTGCCCTCAGACAACTTCTGCCCTGAGACCAGGAGGGATTCACCTGCCCTGAGACCAGAGATTCACCTGCCCTCAGACAACTTCTGCTCTGAGACCAGGAGAGATTCACCTGCCCTCAGACAACTTCTGCCCTGAGACCAGGAGAGATTCACCTGCCCTCAGACAACTTCTGCCCTCAGACAACTACTGCCCTGAGACCAGGAGGGATTCACCTGCCCTGAGACCAGAGATTCACCTGCCCTCAGACAACTTCTGCCCTGAGACCAGGAGGGATTCACCTGCCCTCAGACAACTTCTGCCCTGACACCAGGAGGGATTCACCTGCCCTCAGACAACTTCTGCCCTGAGACCAGGAGGGATTCACCTGCCCTGAGACCAGAGATTCACCTGCCCTCAGACAGCTTCTGCCCTGAGACCAGGAGAGATTCACCTGCCCTCAGACAACTTCTGCCCTGAGACCAGGAGGGATTCACCTGCCCTGAGACCAGAGATTCACCTGCCCTCAGACAACTTCTGCCCTGAGACCAGGAGGGATTCACCTGCCCTGAGACCAGAGATTCACCTGCCCTCAGACAACTTCTGCTCTGAGACCAGGAGAGATTCACCTGCCCTCAGACAACTTCTGCCCTGAGACCAGGAGAGATTCACCTGCCCTCAGACAACTTCTGCCCTCAGACAACTTCTGCCCTGAGACCAGGAGGGATTCACCTGCCCTGAGACCAGAGATTCACCTGCCCTCAGACAACTTCTGCCCTGAGACCAGGAAAGATTCACCTGCTCTCAGACAACTTCTGCCCTGAGACCAGGAGGGATTCACCTGCCCTCAGACAACTTCTGCCCTGAGACCAGGAGGGATTCACCTGCCCTCAGACAACTTCTGCCCTGAGACCAGGAGAGATTCACCTGCCCTCAGACAACTTCTGCCCTGAGACCAGGATGGATTCACCTGCCCTCAGACAACTACTGCCCTGAGACCAGGAGGGATTCACCTGCCCTGAGACCAGAGATTCACCTGCCCTCAGACAACTTCTGCCCTGAGACCAGGAGGGATTCACCTGCCCTCAGACAACTTCTGCCCTGACACCAGGAGGGATTCTGCCCTCAGACAACTTCTGCCCTGAGACCAGGAGGGATTCACCTGCCCTGAGACCAGAGATTCACCTGCCCTCAGACAGCTTCTGCCCTGAGACCAGGAGAGATTCACCTGCCCTCAGACAACTTCTGCCCTGAGACCAGGAGGGATTCACCTGCCCTGAGACCAGAGATTCACCTGCCCTCAGACAACTTCTGCCCTGAGACCAGGAGGGATTCACCTGCCCTGAGACCAGAGATTCACCTGCCCTCAGACAACTTCTGCTCTGAGACCAGGAGAGATTCACCTGCCCTCAGACAACTTCTGCCCTGAGACCAGGAGAGATTCACCTGCCCTCAGACAACTTCTGCCCTCAGACAACTTCTGCCCTGAGACCAGGAGGGATTCACCTGCCCTGAGACCAGAGATTCACCTGCCCTCAGACAACTTCTGCCCTGAGACCAGGAAAGATTCACCTGCTCTCAGACAACTTCTGCCCTGAGACCAGGAGGGATTCACCTGCCCTCAGACAACTTCTGCCCTGAGACCAGGAGGGATTCACCTGCCCTCAGACAACATCTGCCCTGAGACCAGGAGAGATTCACCTGCCCTCAGACAACTTCTGCCCTGAGACCAGGAAAGATTCACCTGCCCTCAGACAACTTCTGCCCTGAGACCAGGAGGGATTCACCTGCCCTGAGACCAGAGATTCACCTGCCCTCAGACAACTTCTGCCCTGAGACCAGGAGAGATTCACCTGCCCTCAGACAACTTCTGCTCTGAGACCAGATTCACCTGCCCTCAGACAACTTCTGCCCTGAGACCAGGAGGGATTCACCTGCCCTCAGACAACTTCTGCCCTGAGACCAGGAGGGATTCACCTGCCCTCAGACAAAATTGTGGGAAACAATGGTTTCTGCCCTGGGACCAGATGAGACTGAAAAGCCATGAGGAAAATCCTACAAAACAAATTCTGCCCTGAGACCAGAGGAGACAGTTGACTCCCTTTTGTCCAACTTCGTTGCCTTAAAACAGAAAAACATGAATTCTGCCCTGAGGTCAGTTCCTTCTTCATTGAAAATAAGAAAAAAAAAAAAAAAAAAAAAAGTTCAATTGACCTTGTTCACTGTCATGCTTGATTTTTAGTGCCAGTTTCTTCAACAAACAAAAAATGGCCTTTGACTTGTAGAATCAATATAGTCAGGTGGTGTAACTGGTTTGTGTCAATTGGTGTAACCAGTATTTTTCATAAAAATATTATAATATACAGGAAAATTCATGTGGAATAAGATGTAATCATCTATTGCAATGTATTAACATGTTTTTTAACAGTTTATACATAATTTGTCAAATATAATTTAGAAGTGTTTTCAGCATTTGTCCTGCTCTATGTTACAAAAACGCCCCCATTTTTAATTTAAAATAATCCTAATAAAATCTATTTTCATGTGATATTTTAAAATTAAGTTACTGTTTTCATAAGTACACTTGCATACACTCTAGGTGGAAAGAAATATTTATTTAATACTTGACATTTTCAGTCTTACCTTTCGTAAAAAAAAAAAAAGTTCAAATGCTTTTTCAAATTACATGAAACCCACATAAACACAAAATATACATTTTAGCAAACCTGATGCAAGCTTTTACAACAATTTCTTAAAACATTTTTGAATTGCTCATAATGCAAACCCTTTTTTGTCACTGACCCACATATATGTTATAAAATATATATATACGTTACATCTTCTATATGTTTTCTCTTGCTATTCCTATTGCTTTTTTTGTCACTGACTTGTTTATATATGATAATAATATAATACACAAAATAAAATAAATGAAAGTCATCAAGATTTAATACTGATAATAATAATAAAAGTAAAAAGAGGAGAAAATACAATAACAAACAAATCAAAGTTAGCAAAAGCAGCTAAAATTAGCATTTCCTAATATATTGCTTTGTCACTCTATTCCTGCTCTCCCATTGGTCCGTTTCCTAACGGTCCCTCCTCCCATTGGCCGAGAGCTCTGCCAATCAGCGGTGTTTGTGGAGTGAGTGGTTCCTGTTGTGAGGAGGCTCCAGCAGCCGGTGAGAGTGAGAGACAACCTGTGTGGAGTCTGCGGGACGCACGGGATGAGCACCGCAACATGGACATGAAACTGCCGTGATGTCCGAAACACAGAGTCCGAACCGAACCATGAAACTCGCCGCTGTGGCCTTTTACGTGTTCGCCGTGGGGCTGCTGGCGGTCGGCCTGCGGGAGTTGCTGACTGGCTTCGAGGAGAACAGATGCAGTATGACCTACATGTTTGAATACCCGGAGTACCGAGTGAGTAGCACGGCTAATTATTTCCCCCAACACCTCGTACTATTACCACAAACTAGCTGGTAGCGTACCGTGTTGGTTAGCACATGCTAACGTTACTGTATCCTGCTAAATCATTTTCAACACCGCGAAGCACATTTTGTTTAAACCTGACCAGGAAACATTAATTATCCCCCTTTTCTTGAAGCTGTTTCCTGACACCTAACGGCTAACGTCAGATTCATGCTAGCACAGACTCACCTGTGTGTCGGGGAGGTGTGCCTACACGCTGAGGGATCAGATTAGCCAAAATTAGCCAGGTTGTAAAACCATAAATCAGCTTATGAATCCTTGAATCCTCTCAGCAGATCAGCTTCATGTGTTGTTCAGAGGCTACAGGTCAGGTGAAAACATAAAAATGTTGGTATTGTAATGTAATGTAGGTCGTCCTCCTCCTGCTTTAATGTGCTCATCTGTCCAGAAGTGGAGCACAGCTGGAGGCAACATAATGTATGGGCATCGACCATACAGCAGACAGCCCTTTCTGTTGTGATATATAAGAGGAAGGATAGAAAGAGCCCCATGGATCTGAAGAAAACATCTGCTTTGTTTGTGTTGTTAATGGACAGGATCTATTGAGCCACAGCTGGAGGGCAGATGAGAGAGAAAATATGGTCTTTAAAGGGTTAAATAGTTAAAGTAAGGGGAGAAAAAGTCAGATTTGATAGATTAGTGTGACAAATCATAATGTGAAATCATGGTAATCAATAGTTATTATACTGTGATGCAGCTCAATCGTCTCTCCTTTAATATAAAAGGTTTTAGCAAAGTGGACTGGAATGGCCCGATAATGACACATTTACATTATCGGTCATCGGCAGATAAAGAAATTACAGCTGATAATACAAAAGCCAAATAGCTTTTGTTGACTTCACACGTGCAGCAGCTACACACAGTAGGTGGTGGTATGCACCTTTTATAGTTGTTTTATGAGCAGCCAGTAAAAACAGAGAAAAACAACAACAAACACACTGTTGTCTCGCTCATAACGCCGAACTGCTGCACCTGTGTAGAGCAACGCAGTGTAGACATGAGCCACACACGTTGTCTCTGGTGTGGACGTTTTTTTACAAGCAGAACGGGACACGAGGGGAAAAGTCGTATCACAGCTGTGGAAGTGAGGAAAAAAACATCCTGGATCCGTTTCTTTATTCCAATCCAAGCCAAAGGGACAGAGACCCATCCTCCATCCTCCAGTTTCACGGAAATGTAGTCAGTTTTTAATTTTAAATTCTGCTGACAAACAAACAAACAAATCAACAGTAAAAAAAAACAAAAAAACAGCGGCTTTCTTTACTAGAAATTATTCATCGATTTAAGAAAATTGTTTCAGATACATTTCTCCCACTCAACCAATTTTTCAGCATTAATCAATACTACCCAATACTATGTAATCTTACACTTACAGAACATGTTCAGCTGCCTTTTATAAACTTTAGGAGATACATGAACCGTCAGCTATACCAGACATTTAACTTCTTATTACTTCATGCATATAAGTAATAGTACAGGTGAGGTGGAGGTGTTGTCTGCCGGCTGTACAGTAACTTTCTCACTGCTGCAGTTTCTTTATTTGGCTCTATAGTGAGACTGTTTACACGATTTTGGGACTTGACCTCCTCTGACATGGATTAATGTGTTGTGTTGACAGCGCGTGGCTCTTCCTCGTCGCGTGGCCAGACTCTACCCAGCGTACGGCCTCTACCTGTACGGAGAAGGTCTGTACGCTCAGGAGACCAGAGCGCTCAAACTCACCGGTGCCCCTGTGCTCTTCCTGCCTGGGAATGCAGGCAGTTATAAACAAGGTAAGAGAGCAACATTAACGGAGGGTTGATAAAGATTGTTCAGAGATGTGTTTAAGTGTTAGCATTTAACTCAGCAACCAGCAAACGAGAGAAAACGAGGCAAGTGAGCGTTACTCAGCTGCACGAGCAGGAGGAACTGGCTTTTTCCATTAAGTGGATGTACTGAGGTTGTTTGAGGACGTTAATGTGTGGCTTCATGCTTTTTGTTGATTAGTCTCTACCTGAGCTGCAGGCAGACTGGATCGTCCTTCACAGTATTGCAGACAAGCTTTGGTTATTTTAAGACAGAATATGTTGGAGGAGAATCAAGTTTCCACAGATTGTTTGTTTTATGTTGTGTATTTTTGCTTGTTGTGAAAAGGTTCTTCACACGTATACCCAGAGTTATCCACTATCTACTTATGAGAAAAGGCTGTTGACATTCTTTATCTCTTATTGTTAACAAATCCCATTAAAAGACCAAAACCACAACCAGAACTGTGTGTGTATCCACAGCTTGATATATCATCTTCTTCATGTTCCTTCATTATCGTGAACACACTCTCTTGTTTATCTTGACTCAATCCCACGTACACCGTCCTGCTGCTATAAATACTCACTAAAGCACCACATTTGTGTTAATCCTCAGCTGAAAATAGTCCCCAACAAATCAGTATTTCCACCTGATTAAGTAACATTAGCTAAGAGCTGCATTGTCCAGTAGGGATGTCCTCATTGTGAAATACTGGGCCAAAACTAGTACTGATGTTTAAAACAGCAATTTTGCTGATATCCGATACTGTTGGTTTTTCTTTTTGTTGTTGTTTATTTCCACTTTTGTGCTCAGGAAAGGATAACAGTGTTTCAGTACTTACTAAGGATCGGACAATGTAAGACAAATTACAACAAAATCACTTAGTGTAAGTGTATCAGGGTGAATTTTCATTATCGGGACAATCGTGAATATCCTCACGAGTGACTTGAAAAAGCTGTACAGCTCGATAATGAACAATCCTAAGATTTAAATTTAAAAAATGTAAGTGTCTTAAGCATATTTTGATGATTATAATGATAATATAATAAATCACGATTATTTTGGCCAGAAAATGAAATATTTATATCGTCCCATTCTGAGTACTTTAATCACCTTTGCTGTAAATTTCCCCATAGTGGAACTAATAATGGATTAAAGCATCTTTTCCTACATTACAAAGTGATGGCAGGGATGTCACGAGCCGGTGACACAAGTGACAGCAGTCAAAAAAGGAGAATATTGTACATTCCTCATACCCAAATTTTCAGGAAATGGCATCGCCTCTTTAAAAAAATGTAAGCTACATGTTGTTGACACTAAGAAGAAGACATCCTAACACCTGGAACCTTCTGCTGACCTGATATTCTCTCTCACTAATAACTCAGTGATGCTCTGAATGACACAGATCCTTCATCAGATCCTTCTAGCTGTCTGTTCTTGTTATCAGTGGTGTGTAGGAGGAAAACACCCACACTTTTACTCTTCTGAATACAAACACATTTACAGTAACGCTGTGATGTTTGCGATGATGGTCCGTGTTCACTATTCCTCAACATTTCTTGTCCTACATTTAGACTCTTGGAGCTGATGTATTTTTATCAGCTTGATGAAGCACTGGCGTCAGATTAGATCAGACTGTTGCTGCCGTGTTTCTCTCATACAGGAAAATGTTACAGTCGATGTAAATGAAATGATTTTTTAGCAGCAAAGTGAGAGTTTTCTTTGTGGGTCATGAGGAGCTGCCCGAGGATCAGATTCATTAGATGAACTCTGATCAATAATTCAAAATATAAAAACATGATTTTCACACATGAGCTGTGCATTAATAGATATTAAAACTGAGCATATGTTGGTGATTAGATTAGGACCCGCATTGACTCCACATCTCTATGATTTCACCCTCTTCTCGCAGCTCGCTCTCTGGGCTCCGTGGCCTTGAGGAAGGCCGAAAACATGGAGGGAGGTCTCCACTTCAACGTGTTCACCGTGGACTTCAACGAGGAGCTGGTGGCCCTGTACGGCGGCAGTTTGTTCCGGCAGACGCACTTCCTGCACGAGAGCATTAAGGCCATCCTGAGGCTCTACAAGGTCAGGCCTCAAATATCATCCGCTCCTCAGACAGGGTTACTTATACCAGATGACGGATGTTGCTGGTGGAGTTGTGTTACAGTGCGGGGGATACACATCAAACACATTTCATCACCTCTACATTTAAGTAATCCCTCTGGCTTGTACACTATGCTGTCGTAAAAGAAGTTGACACAGCAACAGCAGAGTAAACTAAAATTCCTAAAATGCTCAGATAATACACGGTAAATATTGTAGTGTCTATTAAATATTTATATGTCTGTCAACCTGCAGGGATAATTGTCAATACACAACATGGATTAAACCTGTTAAATATGCAGTTGCAAACACAGCTACAGAGGTGGTTTAGGATGAATGCCAGCTTTTTTTAGCAGTAAAAGCAGCATGAGACGACTAACAAAGCTCCAATTTTGTCAAATAATTTGCAGGAGCTGTTGCATCAGTCACAAAAACCTTGCAGACTTAATTTATTTAAGGATCAAACACAACAGACTCAAAAACTACGTATACGTATAATGCTTTGAGAGGTTTAACACTCTCTTTTCTTCTGTCTCTCCTCCCTCCAGCACCTGAAGACGCCTCCTCAGAGTGTGGTGGTTGTCGGTCACTCGATGGGTGGAGTGGTGGCCCGGGCGCTCTACACTCTGCCCCGTTTCAACACCAACCTGGTCAGCCTCATCATCACCCAGGCCTCCCCTCACCTGGCTCCAGTGCTGGCCCTGGACCCGTACCTGCTGGGTAAGGGGAACTCTCGCACTCGATTTTATTGGTACTTGTTTGTATACAGAAATATAGAAAGAACTTTCCAGTGTCATATCTGTAATGTAAAATATAGATTCGGGTAAATGTGAAATCTTTGCTCTGTGTAGATTTCTACGCTGCAGTGAGACAGAAGTGGCAGAACCAGGCCAACAAGTTCAGGAACGTCACAGTGCTGTCTGTTGGAGGTGGTTACCGTGACTACCAGGTCCGCTCCGGCCTGACGTCCCTGTCTTGTCCTCCAGGAGACCCCAATAAGTTGTCACTGGTGGTAAGTGTTGTTTGTGAACTGGTTAAGAGGCACTTGACCGAGTTATTGAGCCCCTCCACCACTGCAGGAACTTCTCCAGGAAGGTTTTTTAAGAACTGAGGAACTTTACCTTCATTTCTACTCACAGGACTCTTAAAATTTTATTTTTTGCTCTGTTGGTTTCTCGGTAGACGGTAATTTAAGTTCTTAGATATTTAGTGCTGAAGGATTCTGTAAAGTGTGTTTGATCCTGCACTGCTCTTCACATTATGTTTCTATGTTCAAGGCAACTGCAGTTCCCAGGACCTGGGTGTCGACTGACCATCTGTCCATCGTTTGGTGAGAACACGGCTTTATGTTTCAGTCGAATATTGTATTTAAATATCATGCAGGTTACTAAGATGAAGTGTGTTTGTGTTCCAGGTGCAAAGAGCTTGTTCTTGCGACTGTCAGGGCGTTCTTCGACCTCATTAATCCTGAAACCAGACAGGTCAGAACAACAAACGTGTTTTAAAATTAATCTTTTCTGTGAAGAAATATGAAGGTAGAAGAAAGATGTTATTGCACTAGAGCCTCGGGGGACGACCTCATGAAATATTACATCTGCAAACACATGTCATCTGTTTTCAAGCTAAGCAGTGTGTTTTTATTAGTTCACAGAAAACCCAGAGAAGAAACTGTCAGTACTGAACCATCACTTCATCAGACACCCTGTCAGGATGGTGGGAGACACGCAAGACACCTCCATCTCCATCTTAGGTGAGAGAGAAACAGCTCACCACAGAGAGGCTGAAATATACAGAGAGATTTAGGGCTGCAACAGTTAATGATATTCTCGATTGTTCTCTTAATTAATTTATTAGTTTTTTGGACTATAAAATGTCAGAAAATGGTGAAAACTGTCCAACTGAATCACTCACATGCTTCTTGTGTTTTCTCTTGTTCCTTTTGTTCTCCAGATTTTCCTGAAGCTTGGAGTGAAGTGAACACGCTGCGTCTGGCCTACAGCACACCAAAGGTACCAGACTTTGTCCCAATATAATAAAGGAGCTCCGTACATACAGTCAATAAATGCATCGATGATTTATGAAGAAAAACAACCCTGATACGGACAGAAATATAAATGTACCAGTTATCCTCAGTGTTGCTCTCCGTCCACAGGAAGGACAGGTCAAATACTTCCTGTTTGCCCTGTCGAGTCGCAGGAAAGCTTACAGCCATTTCTACTGCCGGAGCAACAACCTGGTGAGTTTCCAGACTTCTGAATCACCACCCATATCTGTAATTCATGAGTGATTCATATAGATTTATATTTGTGAATGTAGTAGAATGAAATGGCAGCTCACACGTAAGTATGAAAAGCCACATATTCAGTAAAGCAGAAACCAGAGTATTCTTGACTTGAAGAAAAAGGTGATACTGATTTGTTGTTATGTCCAACAGGAGATGACCAGCTGGGTCTACGGCTGCACGCACAGGAACGGTTCTTCATGGTAAGACCACCTCCTGTTTACTCAGTTAAGTTTTCCTGGTTTTTCCGTGATCATTTTAGATGATAAAACTGTTTTTTACTCTTCATTCATGCTCCTTGAATTCCCAGTGTGCATGCGGTGGATCTGTCCATGGGAACCGAGCTTCTGCCTCCGTACAAGGTAATTATCCTGTAAAGAGACGCGGTCCAGTCCAGTCCAAGCTGCTGCAGGCTGATCACAGCTGTCTGTTCTCCTCCTCAGGTCCTGATTCTCAGTCTCAGTGATTTGTCTTCAGTGACTCATCTGGTGGTTTCGGCCTCCAACCTCAACGGCAAACAGGTAGCTGAGACTCTCTGATGATGAGACTCTTCTCTCCTCCTCTTTCTGTTTTCTGTCTGTCTGTTTTGCTGGTCTTGCCTCTGCACAGCAGTGCTGCTCTCCTGGGTGCACAGTCGACCAGAAACAATCAATATTCCAACATACAGCAGGATCCTTGGATTGACATAACTTGATTTACAAATTACATTAACAACAACAAGGAGCAAACCACACATTTCACATGTTGCTGCAGTGAGTGAATCAGATGCAGCTACATGCATTGTTGTTTATTGTATTTTGTAAACGAAGTAGTGTCTATCCCAGCATCCTGGTGTACGCTGTTGTATTGATTTTTCTGGCTGACATGCTGATGTGAAGGAGGTTATGTCAAAAATGTACTTTATAACTTCACTATGTATCTTTTAATTAGCAAAGTACAGCTGAGGATGACGGGAATGTCTGTAGTTTTGTGTGTATTTGGTTATAAACTAATGTAATAACAAATTCAAATCTTGAAAAGTTATTACACTTCATGCCAACATCATCCAGATTTGATGGCGATTAAAGCCCAACCAGTGCTCGTGTTATCAGAAATGAAACTGCTTTAAAAAGTCTTTGAGACAACCCAGCAAAGAGCAGACGGACAAAGAAGCCGAGGAAAAGATTAATCTCAGTTTATCAATCATGTTAATTATAGAGTTGGCATTACAATGTTAATCTGGTCAACAGTTCACGGTGGAGTGCGAGTGGCAGAGACAAGAATCTCAGACTCTGTCTGTCCCGGTGCCGCATGTCTTGTCCTTCGGTGAGTTGTCTTCCTGTTGACACTTTTATCTTTAAAATCTAGAAGAAGTAAAAACAGATTCCTTCACAGCGACTGTTGTTTTTCAGGTTTGACTGTCAGCGATGTTACGGTCAACTCGTCTGGGCTTCTTCACACCATCAAGCTGCAGCACTTTCACCAGGTAGCTCTCATGACTTCACCAGGTTTCACTCAGTACCTCTGATCCTGTTCCGTCTCTAACATCTGAGCTGCTCTGTGTCTTCAGGTCTATCAGGCTTTCAGGATTACTGTTGCAAGCCAGTGTAAAGTTCACAAAGGTAAGTTTGTCTTGTGATACACAGTCAGGCTCGTGTGCGCATGTTTAAAGTATATAATAATCTCTGTCTGTCTGCAGACAGACTTCCCAACGTGTACAGAATAAATGTGCCGTGGTTTCGAGAGGATTCTTTAACCACAGTCAGGTGAGTTCTGGTCCGTTGTTTCTTATTCTGGCACTTTCACGTGTCACGCTCACTGTTTCTGGCCTCCGTCCACAGTGTGCCGTCAGTGACTGAGATCTCAGGGATGCTCCACACAAGTCGTCCAGACAACAGCTCAGGTGTCCTCCTTCAGCTCCACACTGCCCCCAACTGCCAGTATAAGGTATGAATTCATTATGACAAATGTTTTTTTTTTTTAATCATCAATAAGGAGGTTAAAATGTGACGTTAAATAGATGATATGTTCTGATGTCTTCTGATTTTTAACTTCAGGTGTCAGTAAGGACTTCATTACCCAGAGTGCTCGGACAGGTACGACTTTCTTATCCTGTTTTTTCCTCCAACATTCCCTCAAAAGGAAACTTAAAAGAAAAGTTTTGTTCCAGTTTACTTGATACTAAATGTATCTATTAATCTATCTAATACTGTGTCGTATTTATTTTTAAAATGTATTCCTATGTTACCTTTATTTTGAGCAAACTCTGGCACAAGATTTTCCTTCAGGATAAATAAAGATCCGTCTTATCTTATGTTATCTTCTCTGACAGATCCTGAGGTTCTGCGGTCCCATGGTGCCGGTGTACACAGCTGTAACCCTCCTCCTGGCCTGCGGGGGGCAGCTGTCCACCATCTTGAAGACGAGGAGAGCTGCAGACATGAGCCAGGTGGTGGGCAAAGGCCTGCAGCCGCATAAAGTCAATCTGCCCGTTTATATTCTGCACATCTTACTAAGGTACGCTTCGAAAACGTGGAAATTCATTCTTGATCTTGGAAACAGCAGTTTGATAAGAAATAATTGTAACTATGTCAACTCTTTTTGACTATTAAGAGCTTTTAGTTGCATCTCAAAGCCTTCATCAAGTTATTACACCTGAATATGTGTTTTGTGTGTTTTCTTTCCACTAGTCTGAAAGAAGAAGAAAAAACAGCCCAAAATCTCAAAATTGACAATTGCATGAGAAATATTCCACCTGTTTTTACAGTTGATAAAAATATTCGAATATCCTGAAACACCACATGATTTCCTTTCTAATTTTCTTCCCCCTCTTCCTCCTCCCTCCCTCAGCTGTAGCTGGTTTCAGGAGGTCTGGTCGGTTCTTTGCCTGCCCCTCATGGATTCCCTCCCTCCGACCACCCCTGATGCAACATTTAACGAGGACTTGGTCCCAGCTGAAGAGTGGCCCCACTTCCTGTCCCCTCTGCTTTACATCTTCGGGGCAGCTGTTGCATACTGGGGCAGCGCTCTCCTACGTCTCATGATGCGACTGGTCTCACTCATTTTAGCTCCACTGCACAGGTAAGGCTGAACAGTTAAACATTGAGGTATGTGATGTGAAGCTTCCTTTAAATATAATGTTCTGACTCTTATTTTCTGTTTTGTCTTCAGACCGTCCGTCTCCAGAGACTGTGGCACTCTGCGACCGCGGACGCAGCTCCTCATCACTCTGTGTCTGACTGTTATCGGCGGGACGTCGTGTGGAGCGCTGTCAATGTTTGTAGCCTTCCTGCTTCACCTTTACAGGGTGAGTTTAAGGACGTACTAATACACATAAATAGAGCTTAATGATTATTTTCGGTGTAGATTTATTTGTAGATTATTTTCTCAATTATTCGATTAGATGTTTGGTCTAGAAGATGGTAACCAGTGTTGCGCAAAGCCCAAGATGACGTCTTCAAATGTCTTGTTTTGAAGACGAGACCAAAGATATTCAGTTTTCGGTCATAGTGGAAGAAAGAAACCAGAAAATATTTGTGTTTAAAGAGCTGGTATCATAAAAAACTGTGACTTTTTTGAATGAATGAATGAATGAAGCCCTTTCCAGTCATTTTACAGAGTAGCATCACTAATTAAGTAATTGAGTCTGTTCGATCCCTTCACACTGTGTTTGTTTGCATGTTCAGGTACTAAGGCTACAAATGACAGAACGATCTTTGAGTCACATGCTGAATCTGGTAAGATTTTCAGTTTTAGTCTTCTCCAATCAGCATCTTTCACAACATTACACTTTGATTCTTCTCAAATTCAAGCTGAAATCACTTCAAGTTTTCCGTCATCCTTTCAGGCACCGGGGAAGCACAAAGACACTGAGAACGGCAAAGTCGACGCTGAGTCCTTAAGCAAGCCTAAAGAATGTAACGGCGCCCCCCTGCTGTCTGAGTGCGCTCTGCAAGAGGTGAGGGACGACTTACAGCTGCACCTCTGCCTGTCAGCGCTCCTCACGCTTCCTCTCATGCTCATCGCACCGTCACTCATCCACTGGATGCGCAACCTGAGGTACAGTATTAAAGCAAAGAGCGTGTGAGAGTGAAAGCACCTGCACGGCTGTGTTTATTAAGAATGCTAATTAGTGCCATGCGTCTGTTAAGAAATATGTCTACATGTACATAAACAGAGCGGCCGCAGCAGCAGTTAAGTACCTGATTTGTTCAGACCAATTATGCAAATGGAGTCTGGGTCAATTTTCCAGTTAGACCTGAGATGTTTTCATCCCGACAGGCTGCAGCTCTAATCAGCTAAGAGAGCACGCTGTGATCCCCACGGTGCAGCGCAGAGGCTGTGGAGATGAAGGAACAACGACTGACTTTTTAATCTATAATTTATTTTTATGTCATCTATGACAAAAACAGAGCAGCACTCTTCTTCTTCTCCTTACAACAGCCTCAATTTTAAAGTGTATATAAGTTGTCAAATATCAAATATAACGTACCAAAGTCTTCTCAAAGTCCTCGAGATACAAGTTGGCACATTTAACACAGACAGCTCCATTAATGGGTCCTTAAACTGTTCATGAATACAGCTCCAGTGTTGCTCTGTCTGATCATGACCTCTGATCTGTTTATGAAACAGAACTAAAAACAGACTAATCCCTTAATTTTAAATTTAATTCATGGTCATCTGCATAATATATCTGTCTGAAATCGATATCATATCAAGAAGATTATGTTTCCAGGATGGTTTGATCCCAGAATGACAAATGCTGAAACACAGGGTTGGGTGACATGACAGTAGAAATGTGTCTCTGCTATTTATAATGTGGCAAATCTGAGCTGGATTCTCACGTGATCTCGATAGTCCAGCTGCCTCAGTGCCAGGCAACGTGATACAGGCAGCAGGACTGCTCAGCACATCCTCAGGTGATTACAGTTTGTGGCTGTGAAGCACCAACATTGTGTGTTATTTTGTGTTTTACACTGACTGAAGTTTACATTTTGAAAGATGTTGGTTTCACTTTTGAGTCTTCTGATTTCAATTCAGGTTTTATGTTATGTGAGGCAGTTGATTTTGTTTGTGTGGAAGATTAAAGGGGCAAAATGTAAGAAATTAGTTGAAAACGTAAAAAAATGGACTAAAATTATAAACAGAATGTGAAAAAAATTGTAGTTTTGACATTATGAGGTCAAATATATAATGTTACTATGATATGAAATTACATATACCGTGATCGAAGCTTTGCCCACCCCTATTAAAATACATTAGTTAGTGCAGTGGTAAACGTTTTGAGCACGCCTGTTTAACTTGTGTTTGGTCGTCTGCAGGTACTCCACCCAGTTGGATCCAGACCCTTGTTGGCCACACATTGTGCCTGTAATTGTCGTGTACACGCTGCTTATTAACTGCAACACTTTAACACTCAGCCACAGGTGAGAACACGTCATCACCAACACAGAGACTGACTCATATAATAACTATATTTTCTGGGAACTCTGCTTTAACTTCCTCTTCATCTCCTCCAGTAAACTCCTGCATCTGACTACCTGCCTCCCTCTCCCCCTGGCCGTCGCCATGGTGACCTTCTCTCCACTCCACCTCTACAGAGTCACCTACTTCCTGTTGGCGGCGCTCGTCCCCCTGGCCTTGTGTTGTCTGCTCTGACGGTACCTGACTGGTCTCAGTCCACATCTCCACCATAACAAGCCTTTTCTCTAGATGAAGCTTTACTCTCTGAAGCTGGTTGATCCGTCTCGAGGAGACGTCCTCGGGTCCAGCTGCCATGGAGCAGAGCCATAGACATACATAGCTTTGGGGAACTGTCTGCTCGATGTTAGCACTAAAAGCTCCATGGTGGTTACACTACGTTTTAAAAGAGAGAGGATGTAACGGCCTTGGAACATTTGGTGCAAATATGGCTCCGAAGGATCGACCTGAAACCAAGTTTGCCTTACTCTGTATATCTATAGCTCTGCCTTCAAGGAGCGACAACTCCACAACCAGTGAAGCTACTGATACTAGAGGTTCACAACAGGGTGTTACTGTTCTTATTTCTGTTGTTTTCCAGTGTCTTCAGTGGCATTGTTCACTGTGGTCACTGCGCTGTAAACTCCTACACTGCCTACTGCTTAGCGATGACGTAAAGCTGTGTGTCGTCTTTACTGTTGACTGTCGCAGCCACACGACCAGTGGCTTTCATCCCATCGGAGAAACCCAAAGGAATCATGTTTACATCCTCCCCTTAATCACTCAAACACCTGTTTACACCTGGTGTTAAAATGCGAACGGACACGTTATCTGGATAAGGAATTAAGGAAAAACACATATTCATGATTTGCTCTTTTATTCATGGTGTCATCTACAGTTGTCAGATACTTGGAAGCCATTTTTATGTCCCCACCACCGAAGCCTTATCCACAACTCCAGTTGATTATCATCCTTGTATCTTGAATGACATGGCATCATAAATTCAAAATGGAAGACAGAAGAGGAGACGCACAAAGTCTGGAACAACTGTTAAATACTGAAATATATTTTCCAACTAAAATAGACGTAGAATAACTTTTAACCTGATTTTCTCTTGCACATTTTACACCCGTCAAGGTTATATTCTGCCTGTTTAGATTCCTCATTGTTTTGTTTAAAATTATAATATAAACAGATTTTTATCTAAATATAGCCCCAGTAGGCAGATAATACCCTTTGTATTATCAATCACAGAAAGAAAACACTATTAAATCAAGATAAAAGCATCTCTTACATGTTTTTTAGTTCACTTTCACAAACTGACACTATTTTTATACAAAGAAAGGAAAAACTTGATGCATTACATTTGCCGAATTTACAAAATGGGACAAATAAATAAGAATTTGTTTGGAGAACATTTCAAAAAGTTTATACATTTTTCCCAAAACTCAACAACTCTTAAAACTGTGATTTTTTTAAGGGAGTCTGGAGCTGATTAACCACCAGCTCAAATAACTCACACACAGGTGTTGTGCTCTGGAGGACAGAAATCAGATCTCATTGAGAATAATGAGAACACACTAAAAACACCAGGGGTTCATTCACAAGCCAGACTGGATCCTCTATTATCCAGATAACGTCTCCAGATACAGGTAACATTTTAACACCAGGTGTAAATGTTGTGTTCGATACAGAACGATGACAGACGGCAAATGAAGGAATGAGAAAACTCTGATCCAGTCCATCATAGTCATGTGAAACAACTTCCATAGTGTGTTCAGGCTGAGAGCAGTGTTCATTTAAAGGTGACACATAAATCTCTTTCGTCTTTCTCTTTCCTGCATCGCCTTGTGACATATACTCACCCTCTCATCCGCTCACTAAGGCGACAGTGACTGTTAAATGAGCAGCAGGCCGAGGGGCTGGTCTAAAATAAGCATCTAATAGTCGCGTGGTCGGAAATAACAGCTTAAATATTCTCGTACTTGAATTAAACGAGCCAAGAAGTCAAAGAGAAAAGCAGCAAAGGAAACATGTCGACACTTTCCTCTGATCACAACACACGTTACCGCTCCCATCAGTAACAACACAGTCATGTTATCATCAACGGTCTGCCGAGTTTCTCTTTTTTGCAGAAATACTACGCTCACTCATCATTTCTGATTTGTTTTCCTATTTTGCTGTTCTGTGTGAAACTGTTCATGAAACTTCCTGCACAGATATTTCAAATTAAAAGCCTCCCGGTGGGTTAGAGAGCGTAATCCTCCTCGGCTTTTAATTTGAAATTTGGTTTCAGTGACTGAAGCTTGATTTTGACTGCGAGAACAGCAAAGTAGAAGCAAATTTATAGTGACTTAAACCGGATTTATGATTTATAAAAGGAAAGCAGAAGAAACTTGTTCATACAAACAGAATTGATGCTGTTGAAGTGAACATTATGCAGAATTTACCATGAGGCTCACGTTCAGGTGTAAACTGGTTAAAGAGGATTACAGCAGAAGTTAATGAGGTGATTGGGATAAATATGCTAAACTGACAAAATTAACATCTGACGATGAGCTGAATCATTAATAATCACTCAGTTCTTTATGTTCTGGACTCATAACGACTATAATCACTTGTTGTTGTTGGTACTTTGACACAGACGCTGTACGTTGTTCTCGGTGATGTTTAAAAGCAGATTATTTACTTTCTGTAAGCCTCGGATTTATGTTCAGTGAAGGATTACGGGACGTCTGTTCAGTATTACAGCTGATACACATTTACAGTACGATTAAAGATTCAAGCTTTAAGCTCTTAACGGATATTTTAAACCCTGTATTGTGATTATAATTTTCTTTCTTTGCACTGCTGCTGTTTCGGGGGGAAAGCACGGTTAGCTACGCTGACGGCGGGTGTACAGGTAAATATTTACGACCGAGCAGCTCGTCACCTTTTGTCTTAATTTAGTTTGTTTTAAATACATTTTAATTTAAAACTGATCACGTGTCCTTAATCAAATTAAAGTCGGCCACACATGGAGCAGAGCAGCAAGTACTGAAGTTAGAACAACAAAAACATATTGTGACCTTTTGAATGTTTATTTTTTCTTAATATATAAGAACACGTCTCGTGTTTTCCAGATTTGAACCTTTTTAAAACGACTTGAGGACGAGACTGGAGTTCGTCTTCTATATTTTTCTTTCTGTCAACAAAAGCCAACGATGTGTTATTTTGACTTCCTCACCCTGTCGACTGTATTCAGCCCCGAGCTCAGTGGTTCCTGCTGAAGACTTTCAAATCTGCTCCCAAATACTAACTTTATTTTTTTTAAAAGGTGAAACAATTTCCTGAAACATCTGGGCACTGTAGTTTTAACAGATGTTACTCAAACTTGACCAACATTTGTTAGGGAATATTTTCAGATGCAGATGAATCAGAATTTAGTGCTCTTGTGACTATTGTTGGTAGAACGATGGTGTTTGTGGGACTGAGTCAAAAGAAACTACAATGTGTGAAGGAAAATGCCTTCACAGCTCTGTAGAGAGGTGAAGTCACATCCCTCCTGGTGGACCTCATGGGACCTTCAGAAAAAATATGTGGAGAGACAAACAATTTATTGGTCCTGTTTGAATTGTGTCATGAATCACACAAGATAATTTAAAGTCAATAAAGTCTCAGTTTGTCATCAAACTAAAATATCAGACCGTGAAAATACGTCATTATAAACACTTCGCAGCCAACAGTCTCGTTAGTGACGTCGTCTCGTTGAACGCTCACCAAACCCGTAACTTAAACACTGTTGGCAGAAAGAGAAATACAGAATACGACCAGACTTTATCCTGTTTATAAAACACAATGTAATATTTGATATCATGAAGCTGTTGGATATAAATGGAGGAAACCGGATGGAAAACTCTGCCACGATTGCTTCAAACCGTCATGATGATGATTATTGTGATGAAACCTGTTTCCTGTGAGGTGTGTGTGTGTGTGTGTGTGTGTGTGTGTTCGAGTGTGCTGAGTTGTTTTCACCTCAGATTTTGTTGCCAATTATTATTATTATCATTTTTTTAAGCTGGTTAGTTTCACAAATGTGTTTTATGAATCACTAATAATGAAACAATCAACTAGAGACAAGAGATTTATATTTTCTGTTGCTAAAATCTTCCAGCTGAACCAGATTTCCTTTAAAATTTCTCATTTTTTGTATATTATCTGCCTCTTTGTGTTTAAATGTGTCTTATCGCTCTGTCACATCCTCACGTCAGAAGCAGCTGCTGTGCCTTTCTGCTTCCTCCGCCTGTCAGTTTGAAAACCATTCGGTCCTCGGCAGCAGAGTGTCGGCTAAATGACGAAGGGCCTGCGGTGAATGTGAGAGTCCTTCACTGGTCCTGTACTCACAAGAATATTTATTCAACACCGTCGTTTGTTTTTTAGTTTGCGTGACTTTATAATAACGAGATACTAAAGATCATTAGGGACCAAATCACTCCACAAACACACGTTAACATCTTCTGCAGAGACGCCCGCTGTTGTTCCTTGTGTGCGTGTGTGTGTGTGCGTGTGTGCGTGCGTGTGTGTGGTGTAAGTGATCAGCTTTCTGTCTGGTGCAGTTTTCTAGCGCTTTGAGATGCACATCGTCCGCCTCGTCGTGAAGTGGTGGCGTTCACTCGACTTTGTAGAACAAATTAGACGAAGGAGAGTTTTGTTTTTTATATAAATGTAAACGTGGTTTATATCGGTGTTCACTGTGATCGTGTCGTAGTTGCAGAGTTACACACGATGGTTTTTCTTTCACACTTTGAGGGGAAAAATGTGACGTTTTCTCAGACGAGGTGATGTTTTTTGGAACGAGGCGACGTTTTGTGTGTTTTGTCTGAATTGGGATATTTTACAGGAAGACATAAAATCAGCTTAAACATATTTCTTTGTCTGAGACGTTCCTTGGAAACGTCCAGTTTAAGTTCTGTATTTAATAAAGTCTTGATCTTTGAACACTGCCATTTTAAAACCGGTGTAACAGACTGTGGTCCTGCTGCTCGCCTGTTGATGTGCAGCAGTGAAAAATGTCTCCACCATCGACAGTATTCATTTATTTTATAACTGACTACAAAGTTTGAGTTCAGACGAGGGGATCTTCACATCATGTGTCAGAAATGATTCAGACAGTTGAAGGTAACTCAGTAAAGTGTTTACAGGTCTTGGGGAGTTTGACTGCGTAGTAAAAGTCGTATGAAGTCTTTTGTTCGTCTTTTGTAATCTGATCAAAAATCCGTCCCGTGATGTCACTTAGCAGCTAAGTTGCATTGTGGGTAATGTAGGCGCATTGCACTTCATTCGTTATGTAGAGTTCAAAAACAAAAGATGGATACAGCAGAATAAGAGATATCATCTTTTTTATTCCACACGTTCTTCTTCCTTTTAAAAACCTGGTGCCTACATTACCCACAATGCAATTTAACCACTGAGTGACATCACTGGAGGGAATTTATCAGATTACATGCGAGCCACAGAAGACCTGATGCTACTCTGTCTGATCTGTAAACACACTTCAATGTGTAAAATTGGTGGAGTTTCCCTTTAAATGACCGTTTTGTAACGTCCTGCATGTCATCAGAGGGATTTTCTCTCTGTTGATTACATCTCTGACTGTTTCTGGCATCATGTTTTTTAATTATCTTGTCAATCAAATGTGCACGTGCAGCAGATACGATGATCAAATCCACAGCTCATCACAGATTTCTCTCCTTTTTATCACTCTCCCTGTTTTACGAGCTGTTTAACATTCAAATCAAAGCACACTCAGAGAAACTGATCGTCCGCTGCGTCTGCTTGAATTGATCACTTTAAATGAAAAACGTTTTTTTAAAACGAGTGCAGCTGCAAAAACGCTTCAGCTGCTTTTCTGATTGATCGACCGCTGGTTCTGATGTCCGGAGCGCAGACGTCTGGCATTAACTGTCCTACAAAACACAGCAGAGGGAACAGAAATGAAAACCAACATTGACCTCAATGAAATTATAAAATTCATAAACAAAGCCGGTCATCGTTGAAAAGTTATCACAACCTGAGTGTTTTTTAATGTCGGTGGTTTTGATTGAAAGATGGCTGTGAAAATCTTCTTATCGGTTCGTTTAGTGATGAAACCGGATCTGTTCCAGTGTTGATCGGTGGTAGGGAAGTAAAAATCACATTAAATGTCTCAACTGTCTATAAGTGCTTCAAAGTCTGGTAACCGTATCAGTTTCTTTATTCTGCTTCTGCCTAGAGTGACTTTAAAACCTGTAACCTCCTGCTAGCTGGTCCGTGTCGTGCAGAACTAGTTAGAGCTTTTGTTAGCGAACAGAACCGGGCAGGTGAAAGAAAACAAGAACCACGTCTGACGCTAGTTTCTTTCATTTCTATTGTGTGGTGAGGCTCGAGTGTGGACGAGTGTTTTCTCCTCAGGTTTTCAGCGTTCCCGTGTCAAAATGGATTGCTTTGATGTTTTTATATTTCTCACGTTTTTATTATCTGATGTCATTGTAAATGGGCAAACTGTGCAATTTTTTGGCACCATTGTTGTTGCAATAAAACCAAGAAAAATAAACGTTGTTGGTTTTTCTTTTATTATTTTAAAGTTGTGATGAATGTGCTGCTGGAAAATGTCCCGTCGTGTTGTCAAAAATATGCAGTTTTATTTGCACAAACACGTCTGGAAAATGTCTCAATATATCGTCAATAATATCTGTTTTTTTGCCCCAAATACAGCTGGAAATGTCCTGATGTCTGATTAAAAATATCAGATTCATAATATCCTGACATCTCAGCAGGAACATTCGATTTTGTTGCTATAATCACGTCTGGATAACATCTTGACGTCAAAGTGTCCAGTTTTGTTGCCACAAACAACTTGAAAATGTCCCGACATCTCGTCAAAAGTGTCCAGTTTTGTTGCCAAAGACATGGCTGGAAATTATCCTGATGTCTAATCATGAGTATTTGTTCTTGTTGCCTCTATCACAGCTGAGAAATGTCCCATATCCAGTGTTTTCGTGCACACAACTGTTGAAACAGCGTCTTGAAATAATATAAAGGAGGACTAGAGAACAGGCGAACCCTCTAAACTAAAACGATTGAATGGTATACAGCTACTCCGAGAGCTAAAAGTGACTAATAACTGGTGGGAAAGTGTGATATTTAGTTTGCAGAGAGCTTTTCATCAAACCAAACCACGGCTGAGAGGTTCAGTGGTTACTGGTCGTATGTTCGACAGGTGAGCAGACAGAAACCTCCACAGGAACAACGTCAGTGCTGTTAACTTGTTTGTCGTCTTTCTGCCTCCTGCTGGTCATAAAATGCTCCCTGCAGCTTTAAGACGTCAGTTTAGATGTTTAGACGGTTGGTGTTAGTCGAGGCTGTAGAAATAAAACTAATGAGCTCAGGTGTTTGACAAGTTAATAAGGAAAAAGTCAGCAGAGGCAACTTTAACCTGCAGTTTTTAAGTGTACTTAAACACGTATAATGAAGAGAAGTACTTTGTAATACACTGTTAGTTTGCTTTCTTAAAGTACACGTGATTACGAGTAAAAGTATTTGTAATTTTGTGTAAGAAGTTCACTTTAAGACTTGCAGAGTTAGTATATTTACTTTTAGTGGCGTACACTGAAGTTGAACTTACTGACTTCTATTTATGAAGTAGACTTTTTTTAAAGTGCATTTTAAATATACTTTAAATTAAGCACAATACGTACACACATACTTGTAATAATGTTTAAGAACTTTTATACAATATACCAACTATTTTTCTCTTAACTAACTTAACTCTGAGGCTGCAGCTGCACCTTCTCTGAGTGTCCAGCAGAGGGCAGTGTTTCCCTGCTGACAGCTGCCTGTGTTCAGGCTGCAGCAGCACACACACAGACACACGCTGACACACACAGACACACAGTGGCACACACAGTGACACACACACAGACACACACTGACACACACAGTGACACACACACACAGACACACACACTGACACACAGTGGCACACACAGACACACTGACACACAGACACACAGTGAAGAGTCAACACAGCTGAATGAAAGTGTTTCTACACTTTCCTCATGTTTTGCTTTAATGCAGATTCATCGTTCAGGAGCTGAGTGGGAATCCCCAGAAACATATTTACTAATGGGCCGTAATCAATGATGGAATGTAACTGAGTAGATTTACTCAGTTACTGTAGTGAAGTACAGTTTTGAGGTACTTTACTTGAGTATTTGCATTTTCTGCTACTTTATACTTCCAGAGAGACTAGTTACTTTGTAGATTACATATCTAGAGCAGTATGGAGCATATTTAGATTTATTTCATTGGCAATCAAATCTTATAAATTAATTATACGGACAAATGCTGAATATTGGTTCTGATAATCGATCGACCCGTTGTACACAGTGTGTTTGGTCAGTGTTTGTCTCCAGATACTTCAGTTGTTGAGGAGAACGCTGCGACGCTGTTTTACTGTGAAGCTCCAGAAATGTTTTGAGGAAACTTCACCTGACTTTCCATCAACAGGGAGGGAGGAGATGATAAAAGGATTATTAAACATCTTCCTTAAATGTGAGGATACTCTGCTTTTCTTTGTCATTCATGACAGTAAATGAAGAGTCTTTGGATGAAGGTGAGCTGCGACTAACGATTACTTTCATTATCAATTCATTTAGTCAATAATCAACAGTTTTATGTTGTTTTTAAAACAAATCAGCTGTTTATCAGAACGCTGCAACTTCTGACTGAATAATGAGTTTATATTTTTGTGTGAACTGTTCCTTTAAGAATCCTTCACCTTTTTGCTGGAGAAACACCTGAATGATTCATTTTCTTCCAATCGACTGATCGATTTATCGAGTACAGAGTGCAGAATCTACACCTGAAATGTAATAGATTACATTATAGAGTATCTGTGCAGTGGTTCTACAGGTTGACTCTCTCTCTCTCTCTCTCTGTCTCTTGTGTCACCGCCCACTCTGTTTCCCACATTAATATGCAGCAGTGTGTGTGTGTGTGTGTGTGTGCGTGTGTGTGTGTGTGTGTGTGTGTGTGTGTGTTATATGTGATCATCTCAGCCTCCTCAGTCCGCTGATTAAACCCCTCCAGCAGCACAGGAGAGTCTCTCCGCTGCACATCACCAAACATTACGCCATCCTCCGGCGGGGCTTCTTCTTCTTCTTCTTCTTCTTCTTCTTCTTCTTCTTCTTCTTCTTCCTCTCCTCCTCCTCTTCTGTTTCTTTTCCTTTTTTTTGCAGCGCTCTGCACACTCACTCACATTTTGTGCATCTGCTGCTGGTGGGAGGACGTCGGCTCTGACTGCAGCGCATTGCGATGCAGGAGAGGCAGAAATAAGGATGTCTGTGTGTGAGCTGCACGCCTGAAGCAGCAGCAGCAGCAGCAGCAGTGCAGGGAAGGAAGGAAGGAGGGAAGAGAGGAAAGAAGAGAGGAAGGAGGTGCTGCTGGTGCTGGTGGAGGAGTCTCTGCGCACACACCTCTGGACGCTGCTGCCGAAAGAGGGCCGAGGTGCCTCTCTGCAGAGGGATACCGTCTCGATACGTGACTCCGAGCCCAAATCTGCCCCGGCTGTGGATCTGAGAGGGGAGGGGAGGGGGGAGAGAAGCAGCGAGGCACCCCGCCCGTCTCTCCTCATTTGGACTGCAGGGATAACGACCTAAAGCGGTGATATACCCCCGGACCGGGATCAGGAGCGGGAGCGGGAGCAGGAGGCAGCGCTGTCACCGTCTCCACCTCTGCGCCAAAGGTAAGCCGAGCGCACCGCCTGGACCTGCCGGGGGAGCGCAGCGTAGGTGCGCTCATGATGATGATGAAGATGATGATGATGCTGCTGGAAGAATCTGTCATTAAAGCACCGCAGCAGCAGCAGCGGCAGCAGCAGCAGCAGGAGCGTGTCCTGCGGGTCCTGCGGGTCGTGTTGAGCCTCTGGTGCTGTTTTCTGCGCTGTGTTGTGATTGATCGATTTTCATGCGCGCGTCTTGTGGAGAGAGAGAGAGAGAGAGAGAGAGAAAAGGGACGCATAGAAATAAAATGACGTAGGGAATTCCCACAGTAATCCAATAGCGCGCGATGACACCTGCACAATCCGCCTGTGCGGGTCCCTGTGGCCTGCTCGCTCACGTGCGCGGCCTCGGCAGGTCGACTCGGAATGATTAAAGTTGGAGACAAACTGTTATGTAACGTGATTTTGCTGACGTGACTTGAGCCACGAGCGGGGGGTTACCTTCACGTCCCCGCCGCTCGGAGCGTGCACGGCCTCTGTGTTTACACTCAGCAGCAGCCCTGCGCTCATCAGTCATATCGGCTGCTGCTCTAATGCAATCAGGAGATCCCGCAGTGTCTCTGAGATCTGCTACTTCTTTTCTTTTTTTTGTGCAAGCGTGCAGAGCTTTCTCAAAAAATATGAGCCATGAACAGAAAACGTGTCACCTGAGCCCGACTGGGAGCAGCAGAGAGAGGGTTTAGTTGGATTCTTGTTCGTGCAGATCATCACAAATAAAACAGATTTCCTCACTTGACAGAATTCGACACAACCTGAGACTGTTTGGTTCTGACAGCCCGGTTCTGCAGCTGTGACCGGATATCTGATGATGAGTGCAGGTGGAGGAGCTTTTAAAGGTTTGGAGGGTGAGAGAGACATCAGGGAATCCAAAGTATCCTCCTCCTGGGCTCAGTGAGGGATTTTCAGGATATGAAATGCAAGAAAATTGTGAAAAATGCTCCCAGAGCCCAAAGCGACGTCTTCAAGTGGCTCCTTTTGTCCAACCAGCAGTCAGAAACCCAAATAATCTTTATTTACTGTCACAGATCTTCACATTTAAGAAGCTGGGACCTGCAGAAAGATTGATATTTTGCTCGAAAAATGACTGAAACGATTAATTGATTATAAAGTTTGTTCGATTAGCTCATCAGTTTAAAGACTAGTAGCTGCAGCTCTACTTGCGAGACCCCTCAACTAAAGGAGAAGTTCACCCAAACATGAATGAGTACAGGTGTAGGAGTTTTTGTAGGATTGGAGGGTGAGAGAGAAATCAGGGAATCCAAAATATTCTCCTCCTGTGCTCAGCGGTCTTTATACGATTGATCTTCACGATACAAAATGCAAGAAAATTGGGAAAAATCCTCCCAGAGTCCGAAGCAAGCTGCTGCTTTTGTCCAGCCAACAGTCAAAAACACAAAAACTCTTCATTTAATGTCAAAAAAGACAAAGAAATACAACAAATCTTCACATTTAAGAAGCTGGAACCTGCGAAAAAGTTTGACGATTAATCGATTATAAAGAAAGTTCGATCAACTCGTCAGTTTAAAGACTCTACTGGCTAGACTCCTGAATTAAAGGCACAGTCTGCTCAAAAATAAAAAAAATGAACACTTTATCTTCACCCTCATGCCGTCGGGGGAAGTTCGTCATCTCCAAAACATTTCTGGAGGAGCTCAGAACTTGTTTTAAAAGCAGCTGGACCGGGTGTTTGGGAGTGTGTATGTTTACACTGCTAGCACAGGAGCTATTGGATCAGAGCCTGGGCTACCTGGTTAGCATGCTAACTTCAGGAGCTATCTCTGCAGCAATAAACTCTTACATATTGCAGCTTTAAAGGAAATCTGTTAGAAGATGAAATGACTCCACCATCATATACACCGCTGCCTCCACCTGGTCTCAGCCTGCAGTGATCAGAGTGGAGGGTCACAGTGAGAATCCATCAGTGTCTCCTGACATGAAGAGCAGACGTCCTCCAGTCGACCTGACGGTGACTTGATGTGTTCGACTGCTGAGCAATTAACAGATCTCAGTAATAATTGTGACTGTTTGAAGCTCCTGCGTCTCACACAGGTGTTCTCATGTAGTTTACCTGATGAGACCTCGTCTCTACAGTAGTTACACCTCTTAGAGTCCGGCAGCTGATCTTTATCATAACTTACTCACTTGAAACACGTGTGAGGAGTGACAGCCTGGACCACAGCAGACAGTTTGACTCGTCATAATAAGTGCAGGTGTGTTTAATAACACGAACAGTCAAGTCCCAGAAAGATCTGACAAAAAATATCATATATTTTCTCTATTCGCACCTTTAAAGGAGACACATTATGCTTTTTATGTTTCCTTTCCTTTAGTGTGTTATGTATATATATATATATGTTCTTGTGCATGTAAGAGATCTTGAAAAGGTCAACAGCAGCTCCCCTCTCCCACAGAAAACCCTGCTCCTGAACACCTCGTCAGTAGTCCTGCCTTTAAAGCCCCCCTCCAGTGTCTTCTGGTATTTTTATGATATTTCATATTTTTCTGAGTCCTTTCCTGAACCAGACTATTCACCAACTGAGCTGAGCAGAGAGGAAAGTTCGTCAGAGAAGTCGTCTGCTGGCTGTTAATGTACAGCACATGTTACAGTTTGACCACGAACAAACTCTGCAGCTCCTCAGGACACAAGAAGAACTTCTGTTTGACGACAGCTGTCAATGTTCATGCTGCTGCTCCATGCTAATATCGACGCTATCGCTAATCCATGCTCATGTTGTTGATAGTCTGGTTGCGATGGTAATAACTACATATGACTGTTAACCACACCTCCGTTCTGTTAGAGAAACAACCGTTAGACTGGATGACAAACTGACTGGAGGCGGGGCTTTAATTCTGTGACTTTGTGACATCACACTGCGTCACCATGTCACACATTTGCGTAATTTATGCCTACAGCTAGTTTGGCAGGTAAGAGTTGATTTAGCGCAGCTGCTCAGTTGTTGTAAGCGGTGCTGGCTCAGGTGTGTGTGAGCTGACCAAAAAACATTCATATTCCTTAAAGTAACTTATCAAAATTATTTGCTATCAATACTGAAATTAAGAAATCATATCCACATTGTAGTATAATAAAACATCAGTTAATTCACCCTTCATTCATTCACTCCGCTTTAAAGGGAGTTGTGGAGTGTGTTACTAGACTGTAATTTTACTGTAATGATGTGAGAAAGAGTCTAATTATCAGCTCAGAGGCCTGATTGACTCAGGTGACTTTGAGAGGTCCCTCCGACTTTACAGGCTGCGAAGCGTTTATTAGAAACTGAATCAGCCAATGAGTCAGGAGTTAAAACGGGACAGAGGGAGCAGTGATGTCACCGTCTGCTCCGTGCAGAGGTCATTATTATTAATCCATCATTAACCCCTTATCACCCCGGCGTCCCCTCAGGTCGTTTTAAGGTTGGTAGAATCGTTTTATTCCACAGTGACTGACTGACTTACTGACTGTCTGACTGTCTGTCTGACTGACTGTCTGCTGTGTAGCTGGGTGTTGTAGCAAAATGAACACATTCTAGATATTTTCTGCTTTATTTGATTTACATTTCCCCAATTTCCGTCTATTTTTAGGAACTTCGCGGTCTCCTCTTCAGTGTGGGTTTGTTCGATGTGTGCTCGCTGCACAATCTAAATTTATAATGACTGACCGCTCAGTCGTTGCTCCAGATGTGACCGATGAGTCTTTCAGGAACAGTTCACCCCAAAAATGAAAATTCAGTCATTATCCACTCATCCTCATTATGGAAAGCAGAGATGGAGCAGATAAATAAAAGTATAAATACTCTGTTACTGTACTCAAGTAGATGTTTCAGGTATCTGTACGCTTCTGACAACTTTTGACTTCTCCTCTCAACATCTGAACACAAATATCTGAACTTTCTCCTCCTCACATTTTCAAAACGGGCTCGTTACTTTAGTTTGATGCATTTGAGGGAAATTACGGATTATTTTTATTTTGTGTCATCTGTGCACATCGCGCTCAGCAGACGTAGCGACGAAAAGGCGTGTTAGTGTCTCGTATCTGCAGAGACCCTGCAGCCCTCTGCCTGGATTTTTAACGTTTTAAAACAAGTCTCCATCTACTTCAGTTGTTTAGGAGAACGCTGCGACGCTGTTTTGCTGTGAGCCTCCAGAAATGTTTTGTGGACTACGAAACTTCACCTGACTTTGCATCAGCATGAGGGTGAGGAGATTTTTCAATATTGGGTGAACTGTTCCTTTATATTGTTCCCATCAAGTGGGAAAACGTAGCCGACAGTAAAGTTCAAATCGGCCCATCAGATGTTTCTAGAGAAAAAAATATATATTTAAAGGTGCAATATGCAAGATTTTAGTTGGAAACGTAAAAACATTAACTAAAATTATCAACAGAACGTGAAGCATCATGTTGAAGAGATATCCACTGGAGTTAGCATGCTAACCAGCTAACCCTGGCTTGTCCAAACCCGTGCTAGTGGCACCTACACTTCCCTGGTGCTCTGAGCTCACAGTCCGGACCACCAGCTCCATTGCTACCTGAGCTAACTAGCTAATGTTAGCTACTGTTAGCAGCGTTTAGTGCTAACTCTGTTGATATGCTGCCCGCTCTTTGTTCTAATTAATAATTCCACAGGTTGCAAATTCTCACATATTGCACCTTTAAATAAATATGATATAGATCTTTGTGTAAAACATGTAGGATCCCTAATTAGTTTTTTATTTTCCCTGGGCAGAGTCCCAGACCCCTGCTGTTAAAGTTTCAGTCTTTGGAGAAAGTTCAGGCGCAGCTGTCGATGTTTTAATCCATCATTTGATTTACATTTCCCCCCAAATTCATCTTCATTTGCTATTTTTGGAAACTTTGCCGTCTCCGTTTGAGCTTAATATACCAGAGTGTGGGTTTGTACGACGTGTGCTCGCTGCACAATCTAAATTTATAATGACTGACCGCTCAGTCACTGCTCCAGATACGACTGAGGAGAAAGAGGAGTCCGTCCGTACGCTTTAGTTCGTGTCAGTGTGCAGTTTTTATGCCTTTTATGAATCCATACACAGCCCACACTCCCGTTTATAGAAAGGTCAGCGCTCTAAACTCAGAGAGGCCGATATCAATCAGTCTTCCAGCATAAATGCCATTTTGGACTCGGCGAGGCCCGTCATTGGGGGATACCTCCCGAGCAGTGACTCATCCCAGACATGTACACCCAGGGCGATGTGTTAGGAGAAATACCCCGAGCGAGACGCGGCTGCACTCTTTCTGGTGAAGTGGGAACGCCGTGGCTGCAGCCCTGTGGCCTCCGTTCTCTCCGAATGACTCACGACGCTGCAGTGAGCCGTCGTCAGGTGGAGATCTTCAGCCTTCACCCACCTTCGTAACGCTGCTGGTGTTCAGGGAGGACGTAGCTGGTGAAGAAGAAGAAGAAGAAGAAGAAGAAGAAGAAGAAAGTGTTTTCATCTTCTGAGTCAGAGTGTGTTTTTAATGCTTCTTTGTGCTGGTTGTGTGTTATTGTTGTTAACTTTATGTGTCAGTGAGGCTCAGTGAGACCTCAGTGCCAGTGTGTGTGTGTGTGTGTGTGTTTCTTTGTGTGTGTGTGTTAGTGTTTGTGTGAGTGCCAGCTCCCCAAGGTGCCCGTTCTGTCAGGCTGTAAAGTGCAGCAGTCACCTCCACGGGGGCACAAAGGGGTGCCTGTGCTGACACTGACACACACACACACACACACACACACACACACACACACACACGCACACACACACAAACACACACAGCCAGAAAGGGGAAGAGAGAAAGGGAAGGTGAGGAGGAGGAGGAGGAGGAGGAGGAGGAGGAGGAGGAGGAATCCCTGTACTGACGTCACAGCATCTCACAGTACAAACAAAAAGGGTTGAGACTAAAAACGAGCGGCACACTTTCAGCTCTGTGACGAAGCAGTTTCCAGCCGATCCCGGAGGATTTTTAAAGCGTTAACTCACCTGAAGAAGGACGAGAATTGTCTCAACGCATACAGGAACCCCCATTTATCAGTGGGATCACAGCAGCTGCGACCTGTGACTCCCGTTAACATCTTGACCCGTTTGTGGTCCAGTTTGGCATCACAGCCAATCGCCATCTTTGTTTTGTTTCCAGCCAGAGAGAAGGGACCACATTTGGACGAGAGGTTAGAGGAGGGGAGGAAATCCTGATTGGATCTGATTGAGAACCAGAGGAAATGTCGTGCACGCGTGAGTACAGATAGTCGTGTCGGTCGCCAGCCCAAACTACCTTTCAAGGCGGGAATCTGACGCTGATTTTGAGCAAAAATCTTTAACTCACAATGTCTTTGTCACCTTCTACTATTGTGTTGTTGTAGTTACAGTCTCTGGCAGCTTATATAGAACAAAAATCACCAAATTTAATGAGGAAAAATCACCTTAATGATCAGACCTCCTCTGGAAAACAGCATCCCACTCTGTGAGTGAGAGCCAGACAGCGTCCGCTATTCACTGATGGTGATTATGTGATGAAATTTAGAGCAGAAAACTTCTTTGTCACTTTCCAGGACGCGTGATGGGTCAGGATCTCAATCACAACACTTTATAACGAGCTCCATATGATAATAAACAGCCGGCGGAGACGTTTACAGAGATTTACAGGTGAAAGTCAACGTTATGATGTGAACAGCGCCGCCTCTTTTGGCTGCTTACTTCAGTGTGAACGAACAGAGGCGGTGTAGAGGCGATATTACAGAATCTGTGTCTGAAAAGAGACTCAGAAATCAACTTTTCTTACAAGTAGGACCTTTAAGGTGAGGGTTGGGTTAGGATGAGTCTCCAGGAAATGAATGTAAGCCTTTGTAACGTCCCTGAAAGTGACATGAATCAATATTTTGATGTGTTGGCAGATGAGGTGTGACAGGACGTGTGGAGCCGTAAAGCTGCGATGGAGCCTGTCAGTCATGACTTCTTCAGCCTCTGCTTTCATAAAACACACCTGTCACACAGAAAGGCATCGTTTGTTATTGTCCCAAATACCTGGAAGTCCTCTCTGCCCTCCTCTTCCAGGAAGAAGAAACGCTTTGTTACAGCAACAATCGAGCACATTCTGCTGCTCCATCAGATCCTCTGCTGCAGATGTGCCTCTCTTTAGTATTCACCTCACAGCGGTGCAGAGTACAAAGTATTTGGTGCCTCATAACAAGAACGCTGCTCGAATGACAGGAGTCAAATTTAACATCCTCCCGGAGAGTTTCATTTTTTGGGTATTCTCATATAACACCTTGTTTATCTGTGTCCACTTCCTGAGAATCAATCAGTAATCCCCTCAGCAGGTCAGAGCAGAGCGGAGAGGAGCGCTGGAGTCGGGATTATAAAGGGAAATGCAGTCTTTTAGAAGAATAAAAAAAAGGAGTCCAGATTGTTGGGTGCCCTCTCCCGAGGTCATGTTTTGGTGTGTGCTTGCTGTGTGGAGCTGGTAGACAGACTCCTCATCCCCTCTGCTCTGAGTGCAGCCGCCGCCGCGTCTCCCACTCCACATCAGGGTTAGACAATGCCTGGCGAACATGAGGGAGGAGGAGGGGAGGGTGGACGCTGCTTGGACCACAGGAACACTTACATAACAACTCAGCAGTTACATATACACTTATTTTTGTTTCTTCTTCTGCTTGTTTGTGGACGCTGCCCCTCCCTGCTGCTACATGACAGCGTATGAGGCACACGTGAGCAGGATTTACGTATTCCTGCATCTGTGATGAAGGTTTTATTCTGTCATAAATCCCTGTATGCAGCGCATGCATGCATGTGTGTGTGTGTGTGTGTGTGTGTGTGTGTGTGTGTGTGTGTGTGTGTGTGTGTGTGTGATGGGGCCGCGCTCTGGTAATCTTGTCGACTCAGGAGCGTCCAGGCTTTCCCCATGTCAAATGCAGCAGATCTTATTTCAATATCAGGCCCCGGGGTTATTTGGAAACACAGCCGATCCACA